>NC_080164.1:11016219-11268719 GCF_950295315.1 Erinaceus europaeus | reverse complement strand
ATTCCTAATTACTTAAAACTAAAATATCTATAAGAATTTTTTGTTTTGTTTTGTTTTTAAATATTTATTTATTTATTCCCTTTTGTTGCCCTTGTTGCTTTATTGTTGTAGTTATTATTGTTGAATAAGACAGAGAGAAATGGAGAGAGGAGGGGAAGAAAGAGAGGTGGAGAGAAAGACAGACACCTGCAGACCTGCTTCACAGTCTGTGAAGTAAATCCCCTGTAGGTGGGAAGCTGGGGTCTTGAACATGGATCTTTTTGCAGGTCCTTTTGCTTTGTACCACGTGCACTTAACCCGCTGTACTACTGCTTGACTCCCTAGAATTTTAGATATTTGGTTTTGCAAATAGATTTAGGTAACTAATATAGTTTATTTTAAGAAACCAGGAAATTGTGCTCAATAAAACTCTAAGTACATGCCTAAAATGGATTTCCTAGCTTTCTTCTACCCTAAACTCCCTAAGCTCATATGCTTTGATCCTACTTTTTGGTTCCTGTGCATTAACCATTTTTCTCTCGGTTCAACTCCCAGACACCAAGTTACAGATGTTACCATGACTCCACCCTGACTTCTCTGGGCAGATGACCTCACCAATGTGTCCTGGAACCTCGCATCTCCAGAGCTCTACACAACTAGAAAAAGATAGAAATAGATTGGGTGTGTGGAACAACCTGTCAACACCCATGCTCAGTGGAGAAGCAATTACAGAAGCCAGAACTCCTATGTTCAGCTCCCCCAAAACAACCTAGATCCATACCCCCAATGGGGTTGAAGTGATAGGAGGAAGATAAGAGAACTCTCACTCCAGCTTCATCAGCACCCAGAGAGAGAGAAGGCAAAGGAGAGGGACATATGGAGGTAGTTATGATGTCATGAGTGGCTTAGAAGGAAAGAGAGGATTGAATCAGGAAAAAATTGGTGGCAACTATATATACATGTGGATAGATAGTTGTAGAAATGATGGTTGGCCCGTTTCTATAGACTTAGGAGGAACTGTGGTGGACTGCAATGGGGAGACTGAATATTCTAAAGTCTGGTTGTGGGAATGGTGTGGATTCAAACCCTTCTGAAAATGTAATTTTGTAATATAAAAATAAATAAATAATAAAAAATAAAACCAGAAATAAAAAAAAGAAACCAGGAAATCATGTTCAAAAAAGAACTGTAAAGTGTGTGAACAAATGGATAATTATAATAAAAATTTTAAAAAATGAGAATTTCAGAATTGGGTAAGTTGATAATTAAAATTATTACAGTAGCAAAATACTATATTTGATAAGAATTATTAAACGTGGATATATACATGAATAGAAATTATCTAATCTGAAAAATGAAAAGTCAGTAGAATCTGAAAGAATTATGGGAGAGTATGGAGCATTCCAACAGGTTTATAGTAGGAATCACAGAAGGAGAGATGAGATGGTCTAGAAATCCATCTACACTATGAACCACTGTTCCTTTTCTGTGGCTATATCCAAAGGAAACAAACATGCCCATCAGGAAAGATCTATATACACCTATACTCTATTACTTTATCTCAAGTACCAACTTATTTAAAGGTTGATTAAAGCAGAGAATATAACATCTTTGTGTTTACAATGTGTATCAATAGGTGCAGCATATCAATAGAATGATTAGTGCAAAGGAGGAGTGAAAAGGAGATACACTGGAACAAAGATTCCATATTTGCCTTCAATTAAATCAGCATTACTTTTCAGTATATTGAATTACAGAACATAATTATGAAATAAAATGCTAAAATTACATGATAAAAATTCAAAGCTGGAATTAGAACGGGCCACGGCCATATAAAATGTTGTTAAAAAATAAGGAAAGACATTGAGAATAAGAAAGAATATGTGATAGATGAATATTAAAATGATAGAAGGCAAACCAAACATCAATGATACTAGATATAAATGATCTCCACAATTCCAGTCAAATAACACAGACTCAGGTTAGGCAGAAGAAGAAAGCCCACTAAATGCTATTTAGAAGACACATCAGATAAGTGCACATGCTACTGTTTACAAGCATGTGGGTTCAAGTCCCCACTCACCTTCTGTAGGAGGAAAGCCTCATGAGCAGAGAAGCAGGTCTGCAGATGTCAGCCTGCTTCTATCTCTATCTCTCCCTTCCCTCTCAATTTAACTGTCTTGTTAAATAAAATGGAAATGGAAAAAATGGCCACAAGGAGCAGTGAATTCATAATGAGCCCAAGAGATAATCCTAGTGGCAGAAAAATAAAGATGCTCCTGTGGGCATTTCTATGCGAAAGAAAGAAAGAAAAGAAAGAAAGAAAGAAAGAAAGAAAGAAAGAAAGAAAGAAAGAAAGAAAGGAAGAAGAATAGAAGATATTTATAATCAATTAAAAATAGGTTAAAAAGACAAAGAAAAATATATATCATGCTGACAGGACCATAAAAAAGGCAAGTCTGGTTTAACCAATGAGTTATTTAAAGAAGAAATAATACTATATCTTATGAAGTGCTTCCAAAATTGTAATTCTTTCCAAATTATTACATAATGTGGTACTATGATATAAAAATTGTACAAAGAAATAAAGATTATATCACAATAGTCACGAAGTCAATAAGAATGGAAATGCAAATATCATCAACAAAATATTAGTATATTGAATTCATCAATATTTAATAAATATTGTATATAATGATAAAGCACAGCCAGAAGAAGAAATATAGGGTTGGTTAAACATCTGAAATGTAGTATGCTAGGGCTGGTAAGAAAGTAGGATGCTTATTCAAGAAGTTTTCCATATTAGAGTCTCCAGTGGACAAAAGAAATAAAGATTCAGTCCCCAGTACCAAGATCAACCAGAGCTGAGCAGTGTTCTGGTTAAATTAAGATCTAAAAATTAAAAAAAATGAAAACGTTATGAAATGTACTACACTATATTAATGAAAAAGGGAAATTTTCCAATAATAATATTGATAGAGGCAAAGATCTCTGGACGCAAATTCAACAACTTTTATAATAAAATTATACTCAGATCTATGAATAAATTGTATATTCTTTGAAAAACATACACACACACACACACACACACACACACACACACACACCTGAGGCTCCAAAGTTCCAGGTTCAAACCTCTGCACCACTATAAGCCAGAACTGAGCAAGGTTCTGGGGAAAAAAAGAGTGGAAAGAGACAGATATGGTCTGCTTTGTCCTATTTCTATTCAAGAGTGTACTAGAAACTCTATTCAGTACCCTAAAATAAAAAAGGATGCAGAGGAAGTGGCAGGTAAAAACATAAAAAATATAGGAATTGAAATCTGAAAAGGTAACACCATTTGAATATAACACATCCTATTATGTAAAGAGTCATCCTCCTGCACAAAACATACTAAAATGAATACGTGATTTTAACAACATACAAGATATAAGATCAATACCTAAAATTAATTCAGTTGTCTCTAATAATCAAGAATGATCAGAAAATAGTGTTCAAATCAATAACTCTATTCAGAATAGCATCAAACAATATAAAACATTACAATAAGTTTAACACAAGACGACCAAAGTGTATGTCCTAAATATCCTAAAACATTTCTGGAACAAATTAAATTTAAATAAAAGAGGACACATGCCATGCTAACTGATAAATTAGTTTCTCCCAAAATTCATGCCAAATTACTCCCAATTCAATTTATTATTTTTTGAAAATTTTATTTATAAAATGGAAACACTGTTAAGACCATAGGGTAAGACGAGTACAACTCACACAATTCCCACCACCATAACTCCATATCCCATACCCTCCCCTGATAGCTTTCCTATTTTTTTATCCCTCTGGAAGTATGGACCCAAGGTCATTGTGGGATGCAGTAAGTGGAAGGTCTGGCTTCTGTAATTGCTTCCCCGCTGAACATGGGCATTGGCAGGTCAATCCATACTCCCAGCCTGTCTCTCTCTTTCCCTAGTGGGCAGAGCATTGGGAAAACAGGGATCCAGGAGATATTGATGAAGTGATCTGTCCAGGGAAGTCAGGTTGGCATCATGGTAGCATCTGGAACATGGTGGCTGAAGAAAAGAGTTAACACCTATGACAATAACTACAGTCAGTAAGTCTAATAATATTAGATTTTGGAACTACTTTAGAGAAACTGAAATTTTGTACTTTACTGGTTACAATGTAAAGGGATACAGTCAATGTGGTAAAGGCAATTTCTTCAATGGTGAACCATAAAGTTACTCTCCAACTCAGTGATTTTACTCTTAGCAATATGATAAACATACCCAAAATCCCATTGAAGTATTTTTCACCATAGCCCAAACAAAAACAAAGCAAATACACATCAAATAGTCAACTGAGAGTAGAATTAAATGTTGTATACATCTATACTATCAAGTACTATTAATATAAAATAGTAACTTACTGATAGGAGACATACCATAACAGAACTTCAGGATAATTGCAGTAAGTCTGAGAAGCCAGTCACCAGTGATCCTGTAGTATCGGATGCCATTTATGTGAAATATTTTCAAAAAGACAAAATAATAGAGAGAGAAAGCAGAGCTATATTCTCCTCTCGTAAGACTCTATAATGAATAATGCACAATTGGCTCAAGGAAATTTTTTGAAAGAGTCAATTTCTATAACTAGATTATAGGAATAGTCACACAACAGTATAAATTCAATAAATATCACTGATTTGTGAACTTAGAAAAAAATGGAAAAAAAAAGAATCATCCTTAAGCATTAGACTCACTATTAATTCATTTAGATGGATACATTGTGAGTTTCCCTCATATGGTAACTGCATAAAAGTAAAAGAATCTGCTTTTAAAGGACTATCAGTATCACTGAAGTTTAGATTCAGTACTGCAGAAAAGGCACATTATGAATGAATGCAAACCCAGTCAATGTTACAAGAAACCATGTAAATAAAAACTCTGGGGATTCAGGCAGGCAGTGGTGCACCTGGTGGAGCTCACATTCTATAATGAGCAACAATCAGGGTTTGATCCCTGGCTCCCACATGCAGGGGGAAAGTTTTGAGAGTGGCAAAGCAGTGTTATAGGTGTCTATCTTTCACCCTCTCTAGCACCTACTGTCCCCTTGATTTCTGACTGTCCATAGCCAATACATAAATAAAGATAATATATATACATATATACAAAACATTGGTTTATGACTATTTCATCTGATGCACTATTTCATCTGATGTCAGAAGCAAAAGATTTGTAGAAATATGAAAATCTAAATGCTTGCAAGTTCTTTCCGAAAGGAGTTGCAGAAAAGAAATAAATAAAAGAATAACAAGCATTCTGAGCGCCTTGAGAGTTGAAATTGATAAAAAAAAAAAAAAAAAAAGACAGTCTCCTTAACAAATCCTGAATTCCAGAGTAGTATGTAAGACCCACGGGCGAAATATAAATACTTTACTCCTTCCACCATACAAAACAGAAATTTAGTTAGGCAACATAGTCACTTATGATACGGTTCATGCTAACTGTGTTTCTAAAATACATGGGAAGTTAAGGTATAAGTTTTACAGATTTTTGGTTCCCACATTTTCTTCCCAGGAGTTGCAAGCAAATGTTGACTTCATTACAGAGATTTGGAAAAAGTAACAGATGTTCTTTGAACAGAAACATGCTGAGATAAATCATCTAGAGAGTCCAATCAGATAAATGGAATGAATCAAAATTGATGTTATTTCTTACCTGTGGAGTTTTATAGCTGCTCACCAGACTTGGAGTTCTGTTTCTGGAAACACACACACACACACACACACACACGCCTAGGATCTGTTCCTCTCAAAGAGACAAAGCTATTTATCTGGACTTAATTCAATTTCTGAGACCAAAATATTCCAGGATGGATATCAGAAAAAAAAAATGTTAATGGCAAGGACATAGGAGAAGTGCAAAAATTCTCCAAGGCAAAAGAAAAAAAAAAAATGTCTGTCAGTTCTGTGTCAAGAAATGATGCAATATTCAGAGGAAAGGCCCTGATGTTCAAGTAAGTCAAACTGAAGAAATACTGTTTTAAGTGTAAGCTGTACCTAAAATTATCCCAGGATCTAAAAGTGGTCAAGAATAAGAACTAGACAGCACTGTCTTTAAGAAACACTCAGCTAGTAGGATAGATTGATATTAACAAACAATAGTATGCATAAAGAGTGCATATATCCACATCAAATGAATAAGGAGGGAAGCAATAAGGAAATAATCACTTCCATTTAGAGCCACAGTTTATACAAATCTCTACAATTGAAGCAGTCTCCAGCTAATTTGGCACTGCTTCTCCAAAGTGTGTGTGTGTGTGTGTGTGTGTGTGTGTGTGTGTGTGTGTGTGTGTGTGTGTGTATGTATGTATAGGAAGTCAAGACTTCTGTATTCAAACTGTAAGAACTATGAATAAAATCAGTTTCAACATTAAAGACAGCCTTTGAGAACTTTTGGAGTTCTTTTGGGCTTCAGACAAGACCTGACTGAAGACTCCATGGTCTTAAACACCACCTTAAATTTATTTCCTCTCCTCCTCTTCATGTATGTTTCTTTTCTTGTCTCTATGTCTGTTTCTTTCTCTGGGACATATGTCTTGCCTGAAACCCAAACCATGCATTCCTGTAACTCAGAGTTCATGGGCTTCAAATTCTCCACTGAGAAAAGAGCTGATATTTGCTCTCTCAATTTATTGAGAACCCGGGAGAAGCATGATTATTATTTCAGTGGCACAATCATCCCTGTGGCAGGAGGTATGAGGTCATTAACACACACAGAGCTGGAATCCCCTGAGGTAGGAAGCACAGCTGGTGAGGGAAGGATTGATAACCTCGAGTTTAGGACAACATTGCACAGGCCAAAGTCAGTTCCTCTCTCTCTCTCTCTCATCTGTTTTTCTCTGTCTCTTTCTGTCTTTCTCTGTCTCTCTGTGGCCTGGCTCCCCACCTGCAGGGGAACTGCTTCACAAGCAGTGAAGCAGGTCTGCAGGTGTCTATCTTTCTCTTCCCCTCTCTGTCTTCCTCTCCTCTGTCCATTTCTCTCTGTCCTATCCAATAATGAAGACAACAATAATAACTACAACAATAAAACAACAAGGGCCACAAAAGGGAGTAAATAAATAAGTAACAGAAAATAAATGAATATTTTTATAGGCCAGTGAAATAACTCACTTGGATGGTGTGCTCCTTGGCCATGCATGCCACCCACATTTAGCTCAAATCCCACACCGCTGAAAAAAGTTTTAGTGTTGTGGTCTCTTTCAATCGCTCTCTCTGTCTCTCTCTCAGACAGTTTCTTTTTACTTTTTTTTCTTTCATATATTACTTTATTTGATCATGACAAGATTTCCACAAGCTAATTAGTATTAGCTTTATTTAATTCTACATTGTCATTTCATTTTCCAACATGCTTTTATTTTTTGTTTATACTTTCTTTATTTTGGATAAGCTGGAGAAATCTAAATATAAAAGTGAGATAGAGGGGAAGAGAGAAGGGGAAGGGAAAGAGAGACCTACAGCATTGTTTCACCACTGGTGAAGCTTCTCTCCTACAGGTGGGTACCAGGAGCTTAAACCCAGGTCCATGAACACTGTGCTGTGTGTGCTGTACATGGTGACCCACTGCCTGAACTTTTATTACCATTTTATTGGAGCTAATTGTTTATAAAAGTTGGTGAGATAATGGTATGATTTCTCATCTCCCCATGATAGGTATCAACAAAAGAATCCACAATTTAAGCCCTTTTTTGTCACTACATACCTGAATCCCTGTCGCCCCACATCCCTACTCTTCCCCTTCTCCACGAAATCCTTTGCTTTGGTTCCATATATTACATCTAGTCTACGTTTTATTTTGTATTCTCTCTTCCTGTCCCTGTTGCTTAAGTTCCATCTATGAGCGAGGTCGTCTGATACTCATCTTTCTCTTCTTGGTTTATCTCACTCACTAGGAGTCCTTCTAGTTCCATCCAAGATGAGGTGAGAGAGATGGCATAACCCCTGTAGCAGTGAAGTGGTATCCCATGGTGTGTATATACCACAACCTTATTGACTACTCATTTGCCAGTTGGGTATCTGGATTGCTTCCAAGTTTCGGTTATTATAAACTGTGCTTTTATTAACAAGCAGATTCATAATTCTATTTAGATGGATGTGTTTCCTTCTTTTGGATACATCTCCAGGAGAGAAATTGTTGGGCCATAGTGTAGGTCCATTGTTAAGAGTGCTGAGAAGTTCTCAAATTGTTTTTCATAGGATTTGGACCAATTACATTTCCACCAGCAGTGGAGAAAATTCTTAGCCTCAACCCCATCTTTTCTTTTCTTTTCTTTTCTTTTTGTAAATAAATAAATATTTTTTAAAAGAAGTATAAAAAACGCAGGATTCTTCACAAGTCTGAGCATTTTTGTAAGAAATTTACAAAATGTAAAAAAAAAAAGAAGCATAATCTTGAGGAGGACAACTTTGAGATGAGCATTGTTAGTAGCCACATTTCAATGTGTTTTTGTGGGAAATACATATATTTTCCAGAAATTGTGATAGTGATGCTTGCACAGGTGTATTATTATTGTTGTTGTTATAATTATTATTTTTTAATTTAAGTTTTTGCTTATAAAAAGGAAACATTGACTAAACCATAGGATAAAAGGGGTACAACTCCACACAATTCCTACCATTAGAACTCCTTATCCCAACCCCTCCCCTGATAGCTTTCCTATTCTTTAACCTTCTGGGAGTATGGACCCACAGTCATTGTGGGATGCAGAAGGTGGAAGGTGTGGCTTCTGTAATTGCTTCCCCACTGAACATGGGCATTGGCAGGGTGATGGATACTCTCAGACTGTCTCTCTCTTTGCCTAGTGGGGAAGGGCTCTGGGGAAGCAGAGCTCCAGGACACATTGGTGGGGTTGTCTGTCCAGGGAAGTCTGGTCGGCATCATGGTAGCATCTGGAACCTGGTGGTTGAAAAGAGAGTTAACATACAAAGCCAAACATATTGTTGACCAATCATGGACCTAAAGACTGGAGTGGTACAGATGAAGAGTTGGGGGCCTCTCCGTTTTATAGATAGCTAGTAGGCATATTTTAGTTATATTTCAAAGGGCCTGTGGCTATACTAGTGGGTTTTTTTGTTTGTTTGTTTTTTTGCCTGAGCTTGAAATCTGATATGCAGGTGAACCCTAATTATTCTCTGGGGAGGTGGTGTCATGACTGGCAGAAGTACCAGAAAGCTGGATCAAGGAAGAGAATAGCTCCCAAATATGGGAAAGGTATATAAATATTGTTGACTGTAAACCCCATCGATTTTATGTGATCTGGGGCCCATATTCAGCTGAGAAGCCTATGTGACCTCTGCATCCCTGTATCTCTGAGCTCACATTCTGTGGTCATGAGTAGGAACGTTCCAAGCTGCCCCAATATCAGGAACCATACTCCCATCATTTCCAAAATATGAGATTCTCACAGATATTAAGTGATAGCTCATTGTTGACTTGGTTGGTCTGCATTTCTCTCATAATTATTGACTTTGATCATGTTTTTGTATGTGGATTGACCCTTTGAGTCTCTACTTTGGTTAAGATTCTTTTCATGTCCTCTTCTCATATTTTAATAAAATTTGCTCTTGTGGTTGAGTTTTATGAGTGGCATATAAATATCTTCTCCCGTTCCAAACAGAATCTACTTTGGTGGCAGTACCTTTCACAGTGCCCATGTTTTTCAGTTTGTAGTGCTTTTTGCTTTCATTTTCTTTGTAGTTGAATTTGAGTCACTGAAGGTGTTTTTTTTTAAGTTTACACTACAAAGAGTTATTTCAATATTTTTCTCCAAATATATGAGTATCTTCAATAAATGGTGCTGGAAAAAATGAGTTGTGGGGCCAGGTGGTTGCACACCTGGTTAAGTGCACCCAAGACAGTACCCAAGGGTCCCAGTTCAAACCCCCTGATCCTCACCTGTAAGGGGGAAGTTTCATAAGTGGTGAAGTAGAGCTTCAGGTGTCTGTCTATTTATCTCCCTCTCTTCCCCCTTCTCAAATTCTCTATGCCTCTATCCAATAATAAATAAAAATTAAAAGAGAAAATTATTTTTAAAATGAGTTCCAATGTACATAAAAAGGAAACTGGACCACTACACATGAAAGTCAGCTCCAAATGGACCAAAGATTTGGACGGTAGACTAGAAACCATCAACTATTAGAAGAATTTCTGAGAAGTAAGAATGGGCATTTCCCAGATGGGCAATTATCAAAAAAAAAAAAAAACAGGAAAAGCAATACTTTCCAACTACATTATTCTGTTTTAATGTCTAAGATACCCTTATTGTATTGCTTGAATCTTATACCTACCCTATTCCCCATCTGACTCTATTGCAAATTAAATTCTTCTTACTACCACCCACACAAAAACCTGTTCAAAGGCTCCAGTTGGCAAGAAAATGACAACATACCTTTTAGATTCCTTGAGACTTTATTAAGAATTAAATCCAAGAGACAGAATATCCCCTGGAGAGGGAGACCAAGGAAGAGCTACTCTAACATGGAGAGCACCTTCCATCATTAGAGAAGCATTTTAAGTGGTCTAGAGAACACACAACTCTCTTGACAGATATTTTGAATAATCAAATTTCTTTGCCCAGTCTAGGCTCTGAGTGCTTCTGATTAATATACTACATTTAATCATTTTCCCATTTTGCACATAATGGCACATTAACCACAAATAAAGGATAGTAGTGATTATCTCCCCAATGAAATATGGAGCAAAAACAATCTATGCAATCCACTTGCCTTGTTTATCTATAACAAGCCGAGCACATATGCAAGCATGTGCACTGAGGAGGCGCCACAGACAATGTCAATCAATTGTATTCATAAACACCGCTCAGAGGCAGACTCTGCATAATTTAGACTCCCCTGGCTCACTGCTTCTGCAAGCAGTCATGCTTATGTTTCATTACCATTTTGATTGAATGAACAGGGTCAATAACGTCACTTTTTCTCATCCAAGGGAAAGAAAATTATTCTGAATCCGATCATCAATCGATGTAGGGAATCAGTCCATTGCAAGCATCCTGGACTCCTAGGAACACAACTGAAAAGAGTCATAGCTGGAGCTGACTTGTTAATCTTAGTTCCTTACCACTGAAATGTTAAAAGGCCAGTTTTGGATTCAACATGTCTCTGCTATTAGCAAGATTATGGCAAGAGATTCATTTGAGAAGTTCTAAAGTCTGCACTCTGAGACCTCTAGTAACTGCATTCATTTGCATATAATTGTTTATCCATTACTTGGCCATACCATACAACTACACTATTTATTTTTTTTCCTATAGTTTCTGGAGGTTAATGGCTTTTTCGCCCCTTTAAATTCAAAGTCAACACAACTGACACCAAAGTCAAGAAAATGTGCTTTTCAGAGAACTGTAACAACAGTTGGCAGTCTGTATATTGTGAAAAATGTATTTGATCAAGGAACTTTTTGCAAGCAGCATGCCAATGGATCCACACTGATTTCCTTGCAGAAGAACAGAATTAATCCTCATCTTTCATTTAGGAATTGAAAACAGACTGAAACATCTTGTACCATACAAATGTCTGCCTTTGCTTTCTCTCCATCTTTGTGCAAATAAATATAATTACAGAGGGGAACAAAAGAGCAGATTTTGAATCTCTCCCCAACTAGTCAGAATAATCAGCAGGCAGCTGGAGATGAGTGGGCTTTAATTGCAGCACTCATGCCCCTGAATCCTCTGAGGAGGCCCAAGTGTGGAGGAGATCAGGACTACGGGGCAGGACTACAGGATGATGACGGGGAGAATCACCCATTGTTAGTGGGATGTGCATAGGCCTCATAGGCCTCGGCTGTAATGTCAGGAGGGAGGCTATAAGAAAGAGTCATTTAGAAAATCCCTAAATCAGAACCCCCAAATCACATGTGATTGCCTTTTACACTAAAAGTGTAGCCCGTGAAACCTTAAACCAAATTGTCTTGGCTTCACTGAACCTTCAAGTAACCAGTAAAAGCAAACACAAAAAGCCAGGGAGATATTGCAGTGTTAGAGCACAGGCCTTGAGTGTCCAAAGCTTCAGAAATCTCAGCTTCAATCCCTGGCACCACTATAAATTAGAGCTGAGTAATACTCTGGGTTAGTGTTCTCTCCCTCTCTCTGTTTCGATATTTCATAAAATTAACTCTTAAACAAAAGAACACAGACCATCCCTGTTAACCATAAAATTTGATAAAAATGAATTCACATAGAAAGATGTCAAAATAAATGTGAGTATATTCACATGCAAACAAAGGTAGCAAGGAAAAGGTAGCAGATACTAGAATCATCATATATGTTGAGACCAGTTGGAAATTACAAGTGACAAAATGATCTAGAAAGCAAGTAGATACAAAGGAAAAAAGGAAATGCATTCAATTCAGATGAAGAAAAAGAGGACAAAGAGTAACAAGGCCGGGTATATTAAATTGGAACTAAGAAAAAATACTCCCCACCCTCCAAAAAAGTGAATAGGTGATTGTTGTATGCTTTACATTGGGTTGTTCTAGCTCTCCCCCGCCAAGAAAATTGGATTGGTCCTGCTAATTTCGCGGGCCCACTTGGTCCCGCCCCAAGGAACCCCGAGAGGGTTCCAGAGTTCCAGAGTTGCAGAGTTGCAGAGTTGGAGAGTTGCAGAGTTAGAGAGTGCTTGGTGCCGTCACGGGGGAAAGAGGCAGCAGAGTTCTGTTTGGTGATTAGTTTGTCTTAGTTTATGAATCGTTGTTCCTGAATAAAGAAATACAGCTGCCCTGCCCAGCCGTATGTCTCTGGTCGTCTCTGTTATCCGCCCGTGAAGCTAGCCCAGCCAGCTAGAGCCACCGAATTTTAACAACAAATGGCACCCATGTGGACCTGACCTGCGCATCTCTCAGATAAGTGAAGACAATTTGGCTACCTATGTACTATGGCCTTCTCTTCTGCTTGTGAAGAGATCTCCAAAGGCCTCTGCTCTTTCTTCATGAGACTGTTTTGCTGTTTCTGGAACATTTATCTCTGGATCACTCTGTGGTTTCCACTAGCTTGGGCGAACTCAGAACAGCCAGTGGGAATAGCCAGCGGGCGGGAGGCGAGGCGCGGAGCTGCTGTTTCCACCTGGTTAAACAGCCAGCCAGCCAGCTGTGCCCATTCAACCCCGCGCACCGCGCCCGCAGCCCCGCAGCCCCGCAGCCCCACAGCCCCGCAGCCCCGCAGCCCTGCAGCCCGCAGGAGGCCGACGCCAGCACACAGGAGTACGATGCCAACACGCAGGAGCCCGATACCACCACGCAGGAGCCCAATGCCAGCACGCAGGCCAGCCCACAGGAGCCGGCTCTCCACTGCGTGGCGCAGGGCACTGGACGCGTGATCCCTCCACGCTGCTCGGCCACTGCGAACAGGGCAGCAGACATGGCAGGGCCATGGTGCAGGGCCGCGGCGGCCTATCATGACCGCCACCCCTGGGCACCTCGGCCCGCGCCTTTTACAAGGCTGGCCCGCCCGCCCTCATGCTATGAATTCCGGAATGATCCCGGACCTCCCAGACCCCCGGGCTCCCTGCCAAAACTGGGCACATGAGATCTCCAGCTGCCAGTCCGGTCTGAACACAGACAAGCTGGAGTACACAGAGATTTGTACAGAGATCGCCACCTGCAATTCCTAGAAGTGAAGCTGCCCAAGAGACCACCACTGGACAATGCACCCCCCCAACAACTAAGACAGTACATATCTAAATTCATGTTTTAAATGACATGTCTTCGTAAGAAAGGTTTCTCTCCTTATGCATTAATGACCATGTTTATGTATATGTTTAAAGTTTGGTAAACAATAACTTTAAGGCTAAATTCTTACTAGTCAAAGTTAAATAAAAAAGGTTTTCAACGTAATTCTCATAAAGATAAAATTAACTTACATTTAAAGTCTGAGGTAAAAATTAGTTGACAATCAATATATTTTAACTAAGTTGGTCTAAAGACCTGCGCACACCTAGGGTGTGCCTCCATCTTGAATGGGTATAACAAAAGGTTAAATAGACTTATTGATATGTAAAACTCTCCATTACCTTTTCTATTAGAAATGGTAGATCGCACAATGGCTATGCTAATTATTCTCATGCCTGAGGTTTCCTTTCCTGCGCACACCTAGGGTGTGTTTCCATCTTGAATGGGTGTAACAAAGGTTAAAAAAATGTTGTTGATATGTAAAAGTCTCAAATTCCTTCTCTATTAGAAACGTTAGATTGCGCTATGGTTATGCTAATAAGTTTTGTTTCATAGTTAGTAAATTGCAGCCAGCTGCCTTTGGGACTCTAGGCCGTTCCCCATGCCCATGCAAATGCCTGTCTAGACAAGTACGCCCCCCAGAGGCAAGAAATGTTTTTTTAAGCTGATAAAGTTTTGCCCACAGAGGCAAAACATGGCCCCCTCAGGCCTTCCCTTGGCAGCACACTGGTTCTGTTACTTGCTTACATGTTTCTCCATGTTTGTGCCAGTTTCTTTTTTTAAAAATGCCTGTACGATATAGGTTTCTGTTCACCCCACACCCTTCATACTGTAGTCATTTAGTTAAAAAGAAAAGGGGGAATTGTTGTATGCTTTACATTGCGTTGTTCTAGCTCTCCCCCGCCAAGAAAATTGGATCAGTCCTGCTAATTTTGCGGGCCCGCTTGGCCCCGCCCCAAGGAACCCCGAGAGGGTTCCAGAGTTCCAGAGTTGCAGAGTTGGAGAGTTGCAGAGTTAGAGAGTGCTTGGCGCCGTCGCGGGGGAAAGAGGCAACAGAGTTCTGTTTGGTGATTAGTTTGTCTTAGTTTATGAATTGTTGTTCCTGAATAAAGAAATACAGCTTCCCTGCCCAGCCGTATGTCTCTGGTCGTCTCTGTTACCCGCCTGTGAAGCTAGCCCGGCCAGCTAGAGCCACCGAATTTTAACAACAGGTGATATTTTGAGATAAAGTACTTGTGACGTTTCTGAAGAAGATTAAAATCAACAGTCTATAAATTCTGGATAATAAACAAGTCCCAAACAGAATAGAGTAAAAGAAATCAATATCGACTTAAATCAGTACATACCTTAATGATGCTGTGAACCTTCTCAATAGACAAAGCATGCAAGGGGGAAGATATAGTTTCCTTTTAAAAGAAAAAGGATAATTATACTGACAGCCAACATTTAAACAGAAAAAAGGTAAGCTTAAGTTGCTGTGAGGAAATAGCTTTCAGTCTAAATGTATTTAAGCATATACTATTTTAAAAATAAAGTTGGGAGCAGATATTTATCTGCAAGTAGAGTTCATGCCTTGCCATTAGTGTGACCCAGGTTCAGCTAGAGATTTACTATCAAAGAAGCTTCATTTCTGTATTGTGTGGTTTTCCCAGCTCTCTTTCTCTTTCTCATCTCTCATCTCTGTATGTATAAAAAAAACATCTTGAAGTTATAGAATTATGCATGTGTGAGGACCTGGCTAAGGAAAAATGTTAAAGTACATTATCAAGAACAGATTGAAATGAAACTGTCTTTAGCTAAATGGAAACTCTGAGAGGTCACAGACAATAGATTTTTATTAAACAGAACATGTAAAGGAGAAAAATCAAGAAAACAACAACATTATTCTAGAAGACTCAAAGAATAAAGAATGTGTTCTCAACAATGAATATTAGGTGCTTTAAGCATATCTAATACCACTTTTTAGAAGCAATAACAGTGATATTTCTTTACAAGTAGAAAAGTCACTATAGGGGTCAAGCCCTGATGCACTCAATTAAATACACATACTATGAATCACAAGGACCCACACAGAGCATTGGGTTCAAGTCTCCATTTCTCCAATGCAGGGAGATGCTCACAAGTGGTGAAGCATGTCTGCAGGTATTTATATCTCTCTCTCCCTTGCTCTATCATCCCCCCCTCAATTTCTCTCTGTCCTAACCAATACAATGAAAAAAGGGGGGGAGGGCTTTCAGGAGCAGTGGATTCATACAGCCAGCACTGAGCCCTAGCAATAACCCTGGAAGAAAAAAAAAATCAATGCAAAAGTGAAGATATAAAGAATCATTGTATACAAGAAATCCATGAAAAAAATAGTCAAATTCTGAGTACCTTATCTCACTTGGAAGGATAGAGACTAGAGATTAATTTTAGAGTTGTCAAATTAAACATTCAAGCTACAATTTCTCCAGTATTCTTAGTAGGTAAAATAATGGCCTTCCAAAATATTTATAACTTAGTCCCAGGAACCATAAATAAGATGCATGTCTAAAGGGCATTGTGGTACCAAATGAAATTAAGAAAGCTAGTCAGCTGATATCAATGAAGGAGGCTATGCTTGATTATATATATGATCACAAGGCAATCACAAACATCCTTGAAGGTGGGAGAGGCACCAGATTTGGTATCATCTCTGATGAATTAGGTGGTACTTCAATAGGGATGCCATGTATTCTCTAGATAGGATAGTGATTTTAATTATTCTGTTTCTTTGAATAACATGGGCATTGGGTATCTTTTGTTTCTTGTGTACCTGTCTATGCATTTTAATATATAATTCTCATAATTTTAGTGTGAACGACATTAACCTTTTTGTTAACTTTATTCCCATATACTGATAGTTTTTTTTTTTTTTTTTTGCTAGAGTAAAAGGATAGCTTTCCCTCTGTGATCAGGTATAATATCAGGCTGTTCACTGTCTCCATTAATATTCATAATAGTCTTTTTAAATGTTTGTTTTTATTTTTATTTATTGTATAGAGACAGTTAGAAATAGAGGATGGGAGATGAAGACAGAAAGAAAGACACCTGAAGCATTGTTTCACCACTCACAAAGCTTCCCCGCCACAAGTGGGGACCAGGGGCTTGAACTTGGACTCTTGTTCACTGTAACATGTACACTCAACCAAGTGTGCCACCACCTTCATAAGAGGTTTAGAAGTCCTGGCCATATCATCAGTCAAGAGAAAAAGATTAAAGGGATACAGATCAGAAAAGCAGAAGTCAAACTATCACTATTTAGAGATTATATCATAGTAGACATAGAAATATATAAAAATTTATTAGGACACTCCCAGAAATTATCAAAAAATATAGTATGGTGGCAGGCCACAAAACCAGCATACAAAATCCAGTGGCATTCCTCTATGTAAATACAAAACCAGAAAAAGAAGAAATCCAGAAGTTGAATTCATTAATAATAGCAACAAAAAATAATCAACTATCTAGGGATAAACTTAACAAAGGAAGTGAAATACCTTTATACTGAAAACTATAAGACATTTCTTAAGAAAATAGAAAAGGTACAGACAAAATTAAAGACAAAAATAAATAAATAAAATTAAGAACATTCCATGTTCATGGATTGAAAGAATTAACATCAACAAAATGATTATTCTACTCAGAGCCATATATAAATGTAATACGATCTTTATTAAAATTCCACTGATTGTTTTTCAAGAGAGCAAAAGATGAAAAAGTTTATCTGGAGACAGAAAATACTCATGATAGGGCCATGAAGTAACAGTGACCAGATCAGAATCTCCCCCAAAATAACAAATGTATACAACTATCAAACTTAACAGAATTGACTACCTACAGATGAGACATATAGAGAAATCCCACAGCCACGTGTGAGTGTTTACACCTGTGGTTGGGAAGTGAAAGGGTGTGGGACTGAAACCAAACATAAAGAATTTAGTACTCCAGCAGATTATGGTGCCATTTTCTCTCTACACACAGCAGTAGTCAAGACAAAACACAGAGCTAGCTGAGGAAGAAGGAAATTTGTGACCTTTTAGTCCATGACCTCATAGTCAGTAGCTTACTGAATTACAAGCAAAGACACACCAAAAAAGCAAGGAGCATTTGTAACCAACAGCCACTTTTTTTAAAAAATATTTTATTATATTTATTTATTCCCTTTTGTTGCCCTGTTGTTTTATTGTTGTAGTTATTATTGTTGTTGTCATCATTGTTGGATAGGACAGAGAGAAACAGAGAGAGGAAGGGAAAACAGAGAGGGGGAGAGAAAGATAGACACCTGCAGACCTGCTTCACCACCTGTGAAGCGACTCCCCTGCAGGTGGGGAGCCGGGGTTCGAACCGGGATCCTCATGCCTGTCCTTGTGCCTTGCGCCACCTGCGCTTAACCCGCTGAGCTATAGCCCGACTCCCGAGCATTTGTAACCAAAAGAAGTCTATTATCAGAATAGAAAAGTAATTGGTAGCAGTTGGTGGCAGCTACACATTAAAGTGAGATCTTCTTCTATGAATACAGCTGCAGCCCAGCAACAATCCCCTGAGGCTTGGTTTCAGAATAAAATCATAGCGAGAAACAATATATACATACCACAGGGAGTACAAAACAGTTCAAGGAAGCAACAAACCTAATCCCAGTCCCCACCCATCTACCATGCAACATAAAAACAAAGTCCAGAGATGACAATAGCACCACCAAATAGTCAGCAATAACCAGCACAATAAATGCATAAGCAGAAACACTGTAGAAACAAACAACAATGCATGCCAAACTGGGCAGATATAAATAAAACTGTACCCTAAGAAATGATAAACATAAAGGGATTAAAAGAAAAAGACTACAGAAAGCTCATTATGAGAACTCTTCAAGAATCTCAGCATAGAATGGAGAAGCATATTCAAGAGTTGGAAGACTATTTCACTAAGGAGTTAGGAAACACAAAAAGAAGCTCTCACTCAGAGATTTCTACGAATTTAAAAAATATGAAAGAACTCCTATCCGTATTCACTAGGCAATAAGGAAGAATAAAGTAAAGGCTTCAAACAGAATTTCAGGGAGTGGAAGAGACTTTTACTGCATACAAGTGCAGGTTGATGGCTTAGAACGTAGATTCACTCATGCAGAAGAAATGATTTCTAATTTAGAAGATACTATTAGTCCACTCTTTCAGTTTAAAGGTGATGGATGGAAAAGGTTTAGAAATAAATACTGAAGTGACTCTGAATTTTCAGACTCAATCAAAAGTTCAAATGCAAGAATAATAGGAATTCCTGAGAAAGAGGACAGGGCAAAAGGAACAGTGACCACATTCAGGGTAATTTCAGCTGAGAATTTTCCTCACTTAGAGAATATTTAGAACATATGCACCTAAGAGGCAAATCTGGTTCTTTGAAAGGATAAATAAAATAGATAAATCACTAGCTATACTCATTCAGATAAAAAGAGGGAAAGTTGTGGTAAAATTATTTAGAAATGAGAGAGGAGATATTACAACAAACATGATAGAGATAAAAGAGGATCATGCAAGACTATTATCAGTGTGGAAATAAATTTGACAACAACATGGAAATAACCTAGTTACATGAATACAAAACAAGCAACACCAAGGAAAATCATTGCAATACTATCAACACTAAATGACAAAGGAAAAAATGCAGAATTCTGGGGGAAGAAATAGATTACATAAAAGGATATATTTATCAGATTTTTATCAGACTTCTCTTCACAAACCCTAGTAGAAAGGAGAGAGTAGAATGAGTAGCTAACTGGATAAAGAACAGGATCCTTTCATTATATGTCTTCAGGAAACACACACCCAAAGAAAGGGCAAGCAGAAACTTAATGTAAGAGGCAGGAGTAAGATGTTCCAAGATAATAATTTATTAAAAAAAAAAAAAGGAGGGAGAGAGGGACAGACACTGTTCTCAGCTAAAATAGACTTTCAAACTAAAGAAAGTAAGCAGAGACAGAGAGAGACACTACATAATGGCCAAAGGAAGAATTCAACAAGAAAACATAACTGTTATAAATATATATGCCTCAAACTCATGCGCACACAAATATAAAAAGTAAACACTGAACTTAAGGCAGACATTGACAGCAGCACACTAATAGTAGATTGCAACACACCACTGACAGCAAGGTTAGATCATCTGAACAACAACAACAAAAAAATCAATAAAGAAACAGTGGTCTTAAATGAAACCACTGATAAAATAGACCTAACAGATACACACAAAACTTTCCATCCAGAAAGAAATTAATACACAGTTTTATCAAGCACACATGGATTGACCATATGTGTTGGGTAGTATGCCACCTCCCCCTGGCTTCTGCTTAACCATATGCCTATATAGGGACTTACTGAACCCATTCAAAGCTTTGGTCTATTTACATAAATCACTTTTACATTTACATAAAGCACTCCCTCCAGGGCATTGGTGGTTCAGTGATAGGATTCTCGCCTGTTCCGCCCCCTCCTTGTCACACTCTGATTTTCACCAGTCACTTTTCTCTCCACCCTCTCTATATCACATCCTGTTTCCACCCTACTTGGAGAGTATAAAAACAGCTGCTCTTCTGATTAAAGACACTTGGAAATTGCTTTCCAGCTCTGAGAGTTCCAGAGTGTATCTCCTGCAAAGTTGGTGCGGCACGAGTTCCTGATCCCTCTCCCACGCAGCAGCCTAGATCGGCTCCAGTTGAGTTCTCTCCAACCCAGAGAGCACTAGCTCAGGAAGAAGTACCCTCAGGCTATCCCGGCACATATGCTGGTTCAGAAAAAGAGCCTAAACAGATATTTAAATATAAACATGATAAAATGTCACCCACCTGCCTGGGGAACACTTCATGAGTGGTGAAGTAGTGCTGCAGGTGTCCCTCTGTCTTTCTTCCTCTCTAAGACCCCCTTTTCTCTCAATTTCTGGTTGTGTCTATTCAATAAATAAATAAACATTTAAAAAATTATAAAATGCATCTTCTCAGACCATGATGGCATGAAACTAGGAATCTACCACAAAAAGAAACATGCTTAAAGAACATGCTTCTGAACAATTCATGGGTCACTGAGAGATCAAAAAGAAATTATGAATTACCATGATAACAACCTAACTGAACCAACTAGAAATGGAGCAACAAAGAGACCCAATAGTCAGCAGGAAATAGGAAATAGTTAAAAGTAAACCAGAAATCAATTAAATAGAATACAAAAAGACCATTATAAGGTTAATGAAACATAGAGCTGGTTCTTTGAAAGGATAAAAAAAATTGATGAACCACTAGCTATACTCAAAGAGAAAAAGAGGGAAATCTGTGGTAAAATTCATTTGGGGGAGTCAGGTGGTGGGTTAAGCCCCTGGTTCCCCACCTGCAGGGGAGTTGCTTCACAAGCTGTAAAGCAGGTCTGCAGGTGTCTACCTGTCTCTCTCCCTCTCTGTGTTCCCTTCCTCTCTCCATTTCTCTCTGTCCTATCTAACAATGGTGATATTAGTAATTAAAACAACAATAAAAAAGAACAAGGGCAACAAAAGAGAAAATAAGATAAATAAATAAATCATTTAGGGATGAGAGTAGAGATATTAAAACAATCATGGTAGAGATAGAAAGGATCAGCATTATCAGCATGAAAATAAATTTGACAACTAAATGGAAATAAGTTTGACAAATTAGATGTAATGAACATATTCTTAGACTCATACCAACTGCCAACATTGGCATAAGAAAGCACCCTCCTCCCTAGTGTTATGGGTGAATGGACCTTGGACATGTCAAAGTGGGCATCTTCCCTGGCAAGGTACCTTACCAGTCCCATTCATAACTTTTGATGAGTTCTTTTATTAATAAATACTAGTATTGGGAGTCAGGCAGTAAACCCCAGGTTATGCGCATGTGGCACAAAGCACAAGGACTGGGGTAAGGATCCCCACCTGCAGGGGAGTCGCTTCACAAGTGAAGCAGGTCTGCAGGTGTCTGTCTTTTTCTCCCTCTCTCTGTCTTCCCCTCCTCTCTCCATTTGTCTCTGTCCTATCCAACAACAATGACATCAATAACAACAACAATAAAAATAAAATATATTTGGGACACAGCTAAAGCAGTACTGAGAGGGAAAATTATAGCTATACAATCACATATTAAACACCAAGAAGAAGCCCAAATGAACGAACTTACTACACACCTCAAGGACTTAGAGGAAGAGGAACAAAGGAACCCTAAAGCAACCAGAAGGACAGAAATCACTAAAGTTAGAGCAGAAATAAACAACATCGAAAATAAAAGAACCATACAAAAGATCAATGAAGCCAAATGTTGGTTTTTTGAAAGATTAAACAAAATTGACAAACCCCTAGCCAGACTCACCAAACAAAAAAGAGAGAAGACTCAAATTAATAGAATTGTAAACGATACAGGAGATATCACAACTGACACCACAGAAATCCAGAGAATTCTGCGAAACTTCTGTAAAGAACTATATGCCACCAAGCTAGCGAATCTGGAAGAAATGGAACAATTCCTAGAAACCTATGCACTTCCAAAACTGAACCAAGAAGAACTACAAAATCTAAATGCACCAATCACAGACAAAGAAATTGAAACCGTTATTAAGAATCTCCCCAACAACAAAAGTCCTGGACCAGATGGCTTCACAAACGAATTCTACAAAACTTTCAGGAAACAGTTAATACCCATACTTCTTAAGCTATTCCATAAGATTGAAGAAACAGGAATACTCCCTTCCACCTTTTATGAAGCCAACATCACCCTGATACCAAAAGCTGATAGGGACAGAACAAAAAAGGAAAACTACAGACCAATATCTCTGATGAACATAGATGCCAAAATATTAAACAAGATCTTGGCCAACCGGATACAGCAACACATCAAAAAGATTGTTCATCATGACCAAGTGGGATTCATCCCAGGAATGCAAGGCTGGTTCAACATCCGTAAATCAATCAATGTCATTCACCACATCAATAAAAGCAAAGCCAAAAACCACATGATTATCTCAATAGATGCAGAGAAAGCCTTTGACAAAATCCAACACCCATTCATGCTCAAAACTCTACAAAAAATGGGAATAGATGGGAAATTCCTCAAGATAGTGGAGTCTATATATAGCAAACCTACAGCCAACATCATACTCAATGGACAGAAGCTGAAAGCATTCCCCCTCAGATCAGGGACTAGACAGGGCTGCCCACTGTCACCGTTACTCTTCAACATAGTATTGGAAGTTCTTGCCATAGCAATCAGGCAAGAGAAAGAAATCAAAGGAATACAGATTGGAAGGGAAGAAGTCAAGCTCTCACTATTTGCAGATGATATGATAGTATACATAGAAAGACCTAAAGAATCCAGTAGAAAATTACTGGAAGTTGTTAGGCAATATAGCAAGGTATCAGGCTACAAAATCAATGTACAAAAATCAGTGGCTTTTCTTTATGCAAACACTAAATCTGAAGAAGAAGACATCCAGAAATCACTCCCATTTACTGTTTCAGCAAAATCAATCAAATACCTAGGAATAAAGTTGACCAAAGAAGTGAAAGACTTGTATGCTGAAAACTATGAGTCGCTACTCAAGGAGATAGAAACAGATACCAAGAAATGGAAAGATATCCCATGCTCATGGATTGGAAGAATAAATATCATCAAAATGAACATTCTCCCCAGAGCCATATACAAATTTAATGCAATACCCATCAATGTTCCACCAAGCTTCTTTAAGAGAATAGAACAAACACTACAATCATTTATCTGGAACCTGAAAACACCTAGAATTGCCAAAAACATCCTAAGGAAAAGAAACAGAAATGGAGGCATCACACTCCCAGACCTTAAACTATATTATAAAGCCATCATCATCAAAACAGCATGGTACTGGAACAAAAATAGGCACACAGACCAGTGGAACAGAATTGAAAGCCCAGAAGTAAATCCCAACACCTATGGACATCTAATCTTTGATAAGGGGGCCCAAAGGATTAAATGGAAGAAGGAGGCTCTCTTCAATAAATGGTGCTGGGAAAACTGGGTTGAAACATGCAGAAGAATGAAATTGAACCACTTTATCTCACCAGAAACAAAAATCAACTCCAAATGGATCAAAGACCTAGATGTCAGACCAGAAACAATCAAATACTTAGAGGAAAACATTGGTAAAACCCTTTCCCATCTACACCTCAAGGACATCTTTGATGAATCAAACCCAATTGCAAGGAAGACCAAAGCAGAAACAAACCAATGGGACTACATCAAATTGAAAAGCTTCTACACATCCAAAGAAACTATTAAACAAACAGAGAGACCCCTCACAGAATGGGAGAAGATCTTCACATGCCAGACATCAGACAAGAAACTAATCACCAAAATATATAAAGAGCTCAGCAAAATTAGCCGCAAAAAAGCAAATGACCCCATCCAAAAATGGGCAGAGGAAATGAACAAAACATTCACCACAGAGGAGATCCAAAAGGCTAACAAACATATGAAAAACTGCTCTAGGTCACTGATTGTCAGAGAAATGCAAATTAAGACAACACTAAGATACCACCTCACTCCTGCAAGAATGGCATACATCAAAAAGGACAGCAGCAACAAATGCTGGAGAGGATGTGGGGACAGAGGAACCCTTTTACATTGCTGGTGGGAATGTAAATTGGTACAGCCTCTGTGGAGAGCAGTCTGGAAAACTCTCAGAAGGCTAGACATGGACCTTCCATATGACCCAGTAATTCCTCTCCTGGGGTTATACCCCAAGGACTCCATAACACCCAACCAAAAAGAGGTGTGTACTCCTATGTTCATAGCAGCACAATTCATAATAGCTAAAACCTGGAATCAACCCAGGTGCCCAACAACAGATGAGTGGCTGAGAAAGCTGTGGTATATATACACAATGGAATACTATGCAGCTATCAAGAACAATGATCCCACCTTCTCTGACCCATCTTGGACAGAGCTAGAAGGAATTATGTTAAGTGAACTAAGTCAGAAAGTTAAAGATGAGTATGGGATGATCCCACTCATCAACAGAAGCTGACTTAGAAGATCTGAAAGGGAAACTAAAAGCAGGACCTGATCAAGTTGTAAGTAGGGCACCAAAGTAAAAACCCAGTGGTGAGGGGTAGACATGTAGCTTCCTGGGCCAGTGGGGGGTGGGAGTGGGCGGGAGGGATGGGTCACGGTCCTTTGGTGATGGGAATGGTGTTTATGTACACTCCTAGCAAAATGTAGACATATAAATCAGTAGTTAATTAATATGAGAGGGGGAAATCAATTGTATGTCTCAAAGGTTCTCAAAAGACAAACTTGAATCTTTTTAATAGATAGGCTACATATTTGGTATGCGGACTCTCTCAAAAGCCTAGACCAAGTCGATTAGAAGCTTCCAATAGCACAGCTATATACAAGATACTGGGTACTGTACAGCAAACCATAACAAAGGGACTTTTCAAAGTTAACCCTATTAACAAATAATGTGATGATAATATTAACTATTGATTGTCTTTTTGAACCCTAAGACAGCAGGAACCTCACATCTTCACTATAGAGCCCCTACTTCCCTCAGTCCTGGCACCCTTGGATAGGGCCCACTTTCCCGTATGCATCTCCCAATCCAAACCAAATAATATTGCATCCGCCGATCACAACCTAACCAAAGCAACGATTGCCATCTCAACATGCTTCACCTCAGACTGTATCCAGAGACTTCACGTGTGGAATGACAACCCTTCAGCTTCATTACTCGGGTTCCAGATGCCACCAGGATGCTGACTAGGCTTCCCTGCATTGAAGACCCCACCAATGTGTCCTGGAGCTCAGATTCCCCAGAGACACACCTTACTAGGGAAAGAGAGAGGCAGACTGGGAGTATGGACCGACCAGTCAACGCCCATGTTCAGCGGGGAAGCAATTACAGAAGCCAGACCCTCTACCTTCTGCAACCCTCAACGACCCTGGGTCCATGCTCCCAGAGGGCTAGAGAATGGGAAGGCTATCATGGGAGAGGGTGGGTTATGGGGATTGGGTGGTGGGAATTGTGTGGAGTTGTACCCCTCCTACCTTATGCCTTTGTTCACTAATCCTTTCTTAAATAAAAAATTAAAAAAATAAAATAAAATAAAAAAAAATAAAATATATTTAAAAAAATAAAAAGTAAATAGTATTGTTTAACTTTTTCCAGAATTTATTTTTTTGCAGCTGAAATGTTTTTGTGTATATTATTCTCTCTCTCTCTCTCTCATTTGTAATAAGATTGTATGGTGATTACATGAATAGTCATTTAAAAGGAGATTCCCAGAGGCTCCCAAGTTTATCATATATTTTTAATCCATTATCTAGTTTTAATGTCAAGATTCTACTAATGAGAGTTGAGGGTAGTCTTTTTGTATTCTTTGAAAATGAGTATGGATAAAAAAAAATATCATTCTTACTCTAATCTGTCCTTGAAATTTTATTAGAACTCTCCTCTGATCTCAGGGAGGTCAAATGGCTTCATTCTGTGGGATTTTTTTTTTTTAATAATAATACTCACTTTTGCAGGTGGCGTAAAGAAGATTTTCATACTTCTAAATTAAGGACATGAGTTTTTGTATTTAAATTTTTAAAAGAAAGCAAAAGTTCATGACATAAAGTTGCCACATAAAATTTTAAGAACGATCTTGACACCACAAGTGAAAAAGCTGTATTTAATGGGACACGTATTTCTCAGGTCTTCTTAACAAACTCTTCTCAAACAGTTAGAGTATTTGCCTTTTTCCTGATCATTAGTCTGATTTGAAGGTCAAATATTATCACATTAGATTCATTATTATATCACATTGGACCAAGTACTTCTACCACGCATCATTTTTTCTTGGTTGGTCACCTACTATCATCATATTGAGATTCTAAATATACTTCCCAATGAGCAGTTACTGGCAGCAGTGTCTGACAGTATTTATTTGAATCTCTGCTTACAGGATGATTGTATATTTTCTTTTAAAAATATGTATGTATGTATTTATTTATTTATTCCCTTTAGTTGCCCTTGTTGTTTTTTTATTGTTGTTGTTACTGATGCCATTGTTGTTAGATAGGACAAAGATAAATGGAGAGAGGAGGGGAAGACAGAGAATGGGAGAGAAAGACAGATGCCTGCAGACCTGCTTCACCACCTGTGAAGAGACTCTCCTGCAGGTGGGGAGCCGGGGTCTCGAACCAGGATCCTTATGCCGGTCCTTGTGCTTTGTGCCACCTGTGCTTAACCCACCGCCCAACTCCCCCAAATGACTTTTACCACAGATTTCCCTCTTTTTTTTTTCCCTGATTGTATATTTTCCAACTCCCTGATAATGTATTTCCTACACCTTGCTGCACAGCTAGCTATGATAGTTCATATGTTTGGACTTTAGGGTGTCATATTACCAGTTTAACTTCCTTTATAAAATATTTTCTTTTAACAAGGCAGGGTACAGAGATACAGAGAGAAGGACCAGAGCACTGCTCAGCTCTGTTGTATGGTGATGCTGGGGATTGAATCTGAGCCACTATGTGGAGACATTTTCCTTTCACTCCCAATTTCTTGAAAGCCTTTATCATATATGAATGGGTATTGAACCCTGTCAAATACTTTTTTGTGTGTAAATTGATGAAATATTTTTTTTTGCTATTTTTCTTTATTTTTGTTAATATGGTTAGTTACATTGGTGGATTTTTGAATATAGAACTATCCCTTTTTCCCAGGGATGGATCTCACTTGTTGTATTATTTTCTTAATATGTTGTTGGATTGAGTTAGCCAAGATATTGTTGAGGATCTCAGCATCTATGTTCATTGGAACTACAGGTTTTTAGTTTCCTTTTATTTTCTTAAACTTTGTATTATCTTTATTTATTGAGTATAGATAGAAAGAAATTGAAAGAAATGGAGAGGGAAGAGAGGAAGAGAGAAACCTGCAGTGCTTCTTTGTTTCTTTCAAAAATTTCACCCTGCAGATAAGGACCATGGGCTGGGATCTTGTCTTAACTGCTTCCCTTTACCTGAAAAATGTGGCCTTAATAGCTTATGCCCTGCCAAAGAGAAAAGAAAAGAAAACTATGAACAAAAGGAAATGGTTATAGCCTTCCTCAAACACCCTTAAATGCCTCAGATCAACATGATTCTTAACAGTGAAATATTAAAACACTCTACTTAAATTAAAGAAAAAATAATGGTGGCTAGGAAGTGATGCACATGGTTAAACTCACATAATACCAAGGTCAGTGACCCAGGTTCGAGCCCCTGCTCCCAGCCTGTAGGGGGGACACTTCTGGAGTGATGAAGCAGTGCTGTAGATGTCTTTCTCCCCCTCCCTTTAACTTCCCTCCCTTTTTAGTTTCAGCCCCTAAACTGAAAAGTTAATTTAAATGGTAGAAAAATCATGTAAGGAAAGATACCTGTTGTATTCATGAACAGGAAGAGTTCTTACTTCAAAGACTTAACAGAACAAAATCTCCAAGTTAATGTACAGCTTCCTTGCAATTTCAGTCAAGTTCCAACCAACAGGAAAGCCAGAGAAGAAGAAGAAGGAGGGGGGGGGAGGAGGAGGGGGGAGGGGAGGGAGAGGGGGAAGAGGAGGAAGAGGAAGAGGAAGAGAAGGAGGAGGAGGAGGAGGAGGAGAGAAGGGAAGAAATGAAAAGCACACATCTATGTAAAGAAGATATATGAGACTTGCCCTAGATGTTCTGTCAACATAGGTTGGTTTTTTATTTCATTCATTTAGGGCAACTGTATTTCCACAGAAGCCAGGAGTTGGACTCAGTGAGGTAGCTCACCTGGAAAGATATCTCCTGTCTGCTATTCTCTTCATGTGACCCAAGTTTGAACTCTACTACACAAACATTTCCATTACTCCTGGCTGTCATTCCTTTTTCTTTTTTCTTCCGTTTGATACAGACAGACAGTAAATGAGAGGAATGGGCTGGGGTCGAGAAGCAGAGAAAAAAGATAGTTACCTCTAATATTGCTACATTACTCAAGAAGCTTAAAACCCTGCAGATGGCTGCCAGGGATTTGAACCCTGGTACTTGAGAATGTCACCTATGCATTGTACTGGGCGTGCCACCCGGAGACCCTAGAAAAGAGTGTTTTCTAAAGGAAAATCTCACCAGTGGGTGAAGGAAGAAGGCAAATACCCATATATTTGCTTTGCTGTGTGTATTTGTTTTGTGAACCTTCCTAAGTGTCCTTCTTTTCACCATTCCACCGTGTTCAGCTGCACTGAGGCTACTCAAAGATGGCATCCCAGACTATCAGATGACTTACTCTGCTTTACTGGGTCTCCTGCATATGTAAAAAAGCACAAGATAGTTATAAATGCCTGATGCTGGTTCTTGTGCTTCATGCCATGTGCACTTAACCAGCTGCACCACCGCCCGGCTCCCAAGTTAGTTATAAATTCCTATTAACTTTTTTTATTAATCTGTTTCACGTTTGTTTAATTATCCATGCAGTCTCAGAAGAACATAGAGGGGGCATAAGATAGTTTCTATTCTTTTTTTAAATTTATCTATTAAATAATGATCAACAAGACCATAGGACAAGTTAACACAATTTAACACAATTCCCACTACCAGAGTTCTACATCCTATTCCCTCCATTGTGAGCTTTCCTATTCTTTAACCCTCTGGGAGTATGGGCCCAGGATCATTATGGGGTGCAGAAGGAGGAAGGTCTGGCTTCAATAATTACTTCTCTGCTGGACATGGGCATTGGCAGGTTGATCCATACTCTCAGCCTGTCCCTAACTTTCCCTATAGGAGCAAAAGTCTGGAGAGGTGGGGCTCCAGGGTACATTGGTGAAGTCATCTGCCCAGGGAAAATGATTGGCTTCCTGGTAGCATCTGCAGCTTGGTGGCTGAAAAAGCATTAAGACATAAAGCAGAATAAATTGCTTAATAGTCAGAAACTTAAAAGCAAGAATATATCAGATAAGATTTGGGGTTTCCATTTTGGATAAAGTTGATAGGTCTTTTTTAGGTATATTGCAAGGGGCCCATGCCTTTACTAGTTTTTGCCTGAGTCTGACAGCTAACATGCAGGTGAGCCAAAGATATTGTCTAGGGAGATTTTATATGTTGCATGACTCCCTAAATATCACATTCACATTTTTCAGCGCAATTCATGCCTTTCAGACAATCAGTGCAAATACATTGACTTCTCTTCTGTCTTGAATGTCATAAGGATTGAGTGTTTTTTAATATTTCTGTACACAGGGTTATAGTGAATCTGACTGAATATATTGCTCTCAATGTGGATGCCGAAAGTGAACCAATGAACGAGATCATGCATCAATTTCATTTGAAAGCAGCTCATACATGGAAAGGCACCCAGCATTCTCCTTCAAGTGTATTGTGTTATTCTGAATCCAAACACCAAGAGTGAAATTGAAGAGAGTTTTTTTTTTTTACTTGAATCTCTCCACACTTTGCTGAATCTGGGTCTCCATTATACAATCTAGCCATATACACTACAGGGAGAGGGAAAAAACATCCTCCTAGATTTAAGCAACTGGTCAATAGCCTACACACGTCTTGCGTGGTTCCATGAAAAATTTGTGATGTATTGTACTTTCCTAGGTATCTTAGTATAATATCAAGAAAGAGAGAGAGAGAGAGAGAGGAGGGAGTTTGTGTGTGTGTGTGTGTGTGTACATACTATAGCCATATTAAAACAATATTCACTTTTGAAATACACTGCAAACTCAAGGAGAAGCTTTCTGGGTCATACAGATTAATCCTCATCCCCAAACCAGTCTTGAGAGAAGCCGAGCATCGGGACCACCGCCAGAGTTCTCTTCTCTCACCGCTCTTGGTAACCACATGACATTACTTACGTGTCCTTGTGACAAGGCCACAGATACTCATGATATGTGGTCTTCACACTTTACAGATCTTTGAATGTTTGGGAGACATTGATAAACAGAGCACCCTGCTCTGTTTGCCTCATCAGATGAATATCAAAACCCTTGTCAAGGTGACAGAGCTATTAAGTGCCTATTCACAAGGCAATCAGAAACTGGAGCATCAATCAGTAATCATAAAGTCAGGGGTATTTTCTCACAAAGTCGGGAATTCAGAGGGCTTTCATAAGCTAATCAGCAGGCATCAAATAGACAATCAATCTAATTAGCTGCTCACATTGGAATGGTAATCAAAGCAACACAGTATGCTTCATTAGCAATGATACTGAAAATTGTTATCTGGGCAGTATTCAACTAGAGAATGGGTATCCTTTCTAGTAAACAGGTAAAGGAGATGCCACTATACTGTGTGTTCCATGAGGAAAGTCCAAGATGCAGGCACCATAAATCCAACTGATGCCTTCTCTGCTTTTCTGTTGGCATATATGGTAGGGGGAGAGGTAGAGGGAGAGTCACTTATTGATAAGCCTGACAATACCACATTAGTAAACTTAGGGAGACATTGATCCCCCTTGGAGGGAAAAGCAAGCAAAGAGAAGTAAAAAGGAAGTCAATCATTCTGCAAATGTCTTGGCCTTAGTGAAAATGCCCTTGCTGTTTAGGCCTCTGTACTTTCAAAAATCTACATCTTTGCTCTAGTGCATATATCCCTTGGATAAAATAAGAACCTGCACACTCTGTGGTGATGATAATCTTGGAAATTATCTTTTCTCAGCATAAGATCCCTTCCTGGCTTCTAAACAAGCAAAACCCCACATAGTCCTGGGCCACTTTGCTGTGAATCTGAGACCTCAGTTTGCAAAGCATGCACTCTGCCCACTAAGTCATCTCTTTGGTCTCAGGAGGTCTGTCTTATACCACACTTACCCTATTCTTCCTCTCCTAGCATTCTTTCTGTTTTATATTTTACATATTTTTTATAATTTTATTTATAAAATGGAAACACTGGCAAGACCATAGTATAAGAGGGGTACAACCCCATGCAATTCTTACATCAAAACTACATATCCCAAATCCCCTTCCTTGATAACTTTCCTATTCTTTAACCTTCTGGGAGTATGGACCCAGGGTCATTATGGGCTGCAGAAAATGAAAGGTCTGGCTTCTGGAATTGCTTCCCTGCTGAACATGGGCGTTGGCAGGCCGATCCGTGAGGGCTCGCTCCAGGTCCCCCACCTCCCTGGCCAAGGTCATAGTGCCCAAGTGGTAAAGGTCATATGTTGGGTAGTATGCTAGCTCCCCCTGGCTTCTGCTTAACCAAGCACCGGTATGCCTGTATAGGGATTGGTTTGATCCCACTCAAAGCTGCAGTCCATTTACATAAATCACTTTTACATTTACATAAAGCACCACCCTCCCTCCAGGGCATTGGTGGTTCAGTGGTAGAATTCTTGCCTGCTCCACCCCCTCTCCTTTTCACACCCTGATTTGCACCAGTCACTTTTCTCTCCACCCTCTCTACATCACATCCTGTTCACACCCTACTTGGAAAGTATATATATAAGGACAGGATTGTTCGTTTTAGTTCAGTTTTTAGTTTTAGTTTTAGTTTAGCTTAGCTTGATATAGATTTGCTGCATTCTACATGAATAAAGAGATACTGGGTACAGCTCAGCCATGAGTCCCTGGTCATCTGTCTCCCATCAGTGAAGCTCAGCCCGACAGTCATAGTGGCCCCTTGGAATATCTGGGGTGGCTCTGTGTGTCAGGGGTGATGTGCACGGAGAGGAAAGAATCATGCTAGGCTCATTCAGCTCTGGGAGAGGCTTCATAAAAAGGGTGTGACTTGTTTATTAATGGAGAATGCAAGGAGATATACCCACTGTCCAGGGAGAAGGTTGAGGTAATAATTAACCCAAACAATACATAATTGCATCTTGACCTACAAACTATTGGATCACACTGGAAAGTTACCATACAAGGCTTGATCATGAGTTCACAAAGCATATTTCTCTGGGGGTAAATTACAGGCACTTTAGGGCAGAGGTAAAGGAGGAGTTGAGAAAAACCAGGAGATTTGCTGCAGTAGGCCATACACAATACAGAGTAATTCATGGCCTTTGTTTTAAGGGAGGAAGGGAGGCATGTGCAGGAAGGTATGCCCCATCCACAGAAGCCATCCATCATTATTTCACAAGGTCAGGGTGGATCTGCCATTGTCTCTACCTGGGAGGGGGAAGAACCTGGGGTCTATCCACTAAGACTATCATAGAAACAATGGCCTGGACTTCCCAGACAGTGGGCCCATTTCCAACAGATCCTTACTCTCAGCCTGCCTCTCTCTTTCCATAGTAGAGCAGGGCTCTGGGGAGGTGGAGCTCTAGGACACATTGGTGCACATGATGTAAGTCTGGTTGGCATCATGATAACATCTGGAACCTGGTGGCTGAAAAAGAATAGACCTACTAGCTTTTTCTAAAATGGAGACCCCCAAAACTTCATCTGCAATATTCCAGCCTTTAGGTCCATGACTAGTCAACAATTTGTTTTGTTTTATACCTCTCCTACTATTCTAACTATTCTTGCTATTCCTGATATCACCCTTACTTCATCCTTCATCCATATCTCAGATGCCCCCATCCAAGTATTAACTGCTGACCCTGCTTAGCTTCTGAGATCAGATGATATTGGGCATGTTCAGGGTAGTATGGCAATAGAAAGATCTCTGATTCTTTAAGCAAGTTTATTTACCCTTGAATGCCTTTATCAGATCACCCCCAACAAAGCCACCAGCACTCCTGATTAAACTCTATAACCCTATCCAATAATAACTGCCCAGTAGGCAAAGGGGTGCATATTTTTCAATTAATTGTGCTGAACACAAGAACTTGTGGAATTCTATGGAAGGAAAGTGCTTTAGACTCTGAACAAGCCATTCCAGGGATTTATTAAGAACACTTAGTGCCCAGAAGGCTTCTTGAGAGATATAAGACATTGTGCCTCTCTCTCAGAGGAGTTTCTGTGTCTGTGTATGACAGATCACTCATGGACTCACCCTGCGGGGAGTTTAATGTGAAGGTTGGAGAGAACAAGCCGCCAAAGAATGAAAAATCGGGTTTATGGTAAAAAAAAAAATCTTAAGAGGTGTTCAAAGGGCTTGTTAGGTAGAAAGAAAAGTTTAAAAGGCAGGGAAATAAATGAGGACATGGTATCTTAAGGGAGTGAACAGGAGCAAGCTTTTCTTCATACAAAGAACACCTGAGTCTTAGAAAATGGAGAGGGATTCCATTGAAGATATTTAAGCTGTTGCTACATCCCAAGATAAAATTTCCAGATGAAAAGTGTCACAGAATGAACTAGGAAATCAAACCTTCCTGAGTAAAGTAATCTGTGGGTTTCCTTTGTTTTCTTCCCATCTTGATGTCTCTGGGCACAGAGCACTAGATTCTATAAAGAATGAGCTCTACTACACTTGACAATGGAAATGAGCAACAGCAGCATGGAGCTCCCAGAGGGCCCACAGCACAGCCACTGCAGGTCCCAGCAGGCAGCACCACTGGCAGGCACCAAAGGAGGTGCTGCAGGGTCTGGGTCTGGTTTCAGGTTCTGATGCTGAAAGGCTAGTCATTACTCTGTCTGTCCTCAGATGAGTGACAGCTTCCTGCTGTTCTGTGCAGGAAAGCTGAGGGTTCAGCCAGGAGAAGCCTACTGACAAGTACTGAACCTGGCAGACGCCAACTGAGCTGCCCAAGCAAAAGACCTTCTGGCTACACTGAGTATTAGTTTTCTAAGGCTGTCATGACAAAAATGTCTCAAAGACTGGATACAGGCACAACAACAATTTGATTTCAGGCAGTCCTGGAGGCTGGATTTGCAAGATCAAGGTGTTGGAAGAGTGTCTTTGGAGGCTCTCTCCTTGACTCGCAGATGGCCATCTTAAGTCTGTGTTCTCATATGGCCTGTCCTCTGAGTTTGTGCAGTCTTGATGTCTCTTTCTCTTGGCTCTAATCTCATCCAATTTGTTTTCTGTTTTTAAGTCACTTTATTGAAGACATAGTACAATCTAGTCCAGTTGTACTGTATACCTTTCCCATGAATAGGTGACTGCAGGAGACTCTCACCCCAGCTTGAGTCCTTTTTCACCATCCTGCATAGGGACACCAGTGTTCTCTCCACCCAGCCCCATTCCCTCTTCCCCGAGTCCTTTGCTTTGATGCAATACACCAGGTCCAGTCCAAGTATCACCTTGCATTTTCCTCTTTCTTATGTACCACCTATAATTGAGATCATCCAAAATTTATCCTTCTCTTTTTGACATATCTCACGCAACATTATTCCTTTGAGATCCATCTGAGATGAAGCAAAGTGTTGGGAACATGTGTGAGCCTGATAGAGCTTAGGGAGAACCACCTCCATCTTTGGATGGAGGTCTGAGAAGATAACCTCTTGGTAAGTCTCTCTCAACCGAGGTGAGCATAAGGGGGTAAACTCAGACTTGGTTCTTTCCTTCTTGATTCTCAGGCCCACAGATACCCCAGTACTTCCCTCCATTAACTGCAGGCCACATGGCCACAGATTCACTCATTCAAAGTCACCTTCTGATCACAGAAGAACACACCTTATCACACACTTCATCACACACCTCAGACCCCAGACAAGAGAAATTCCAAACTATATGGCCTTTTGATATCCGTCTTCTCTCTGTCTCACCCTACGGGTTTAACCCCTATGCTTCTCTCAAATACCTTTGGATAATTAAGTTGCTTGTGTCATGGAAAATAACTGTTTTGTATCTCATCAATTCCTGTCATACCAGCCCCCTACCTTGGGGGCATGCTGACTGTTAAGAAACCTGTAATTTCTGTCATATTTCAACAATAATTACCTCCATTGCTTTTCTATTTAACTCATGTCAATTTTGCTAATAAAGGGACTCTAGGATTCTGGGACTCTAAGGACTCAGATTCTAGATTCACGCTAAGAGTCCCCTGGTGTTTTTTACTTCGTGTCACCCCTGTCGTGAGCAAGAAAGAACCAGCCCGTTACCTTTCCCCTGGAGGACACCCTGCCGGAGAAGGAGAGAGACACCCCGAAAGCAAAGGACACAACTTCATTGTGGTCCAGGAGGTGGCACAGTAGGTAAAGCATTGGACTCTCAAGCATGAGGTCCTGAATTCAATCCCTGGAAGCACATGTACCAGAGTGATATCTGGCTCTTTCTCTCTCCAGCTATCTTTCTTGTTAATAAATAAATAAAATCTTTAAAAAAAAAAAAAGACAAAACTTTATCATTTACACATTTGTGTATATACCACAATTTATTTATTTATTTATTTATTTATTTATTTATTTATTTTGCCTCCAGTTGCTGGGGCTTGGTGCAAGCACTATGAATCCACTGTTTCTGGTGGCCTTTATATTACTTTTTTTTCTCAATAGGACAGAGAGAAATTGAGAGGGTAGGGCAGATAGAGGGAAAGAAATATGAATACCTGTAGACCTGCTTCATCAGAGACTCAAACCTGTGTGGGTCCTTGCACTTTGCACTAAGTGCAATTAATGCAGTGTGCTAATGCCCGACCCCCATTCTATTTATTCTGGATAGAGGCAAAGAAATTGTGATGGAAGGTGGAGAAAGAAGGAGAGGGGGAGGGAGAGAGAGAGGGGGTGGGAGAGGAAGAGGGAACGGGAGAGGGAGAGCACTGCCAGAGAGAGAAAATTTCACTCTGCTTCACACAATTGAAACTTCTCCATTTCAGGTGAAGACCTGGGTCTTTCTGCACTATAATGTGTGCTCAGCCAGATGTGCCACTGTCTGGCCACTATTTATTTATTTATTTTAAATGAAGGTAGAGAGGTAGAGGGAGGGAAAGAGATCATTGAAGCCTCCTTCAATGTAGGGGTTTTTGTTGTTGTTTATTTGATTTGATTATTTTGTTTCTATGTTTGTTTGTTTTTTGGCAGCAGAGTTATTGCTGGGACTTGGTGCCTGGACAACTCTACCACTAATGTCAACCTCCCCATATATATATTTTTTATGATAGAAAGAAGAAAATGGAGAAAGAGACACACTTGGGACCTGCTCTTCCACTTGTGAAGTATCTCCCACAGTTGAACTTGTATTTGATGATTTTGACAATTAGTAAATGATTAATATAGATAGATGGATACATAGATAGACAGACAGACAGACAGACAGAAACATATAAAGGAGTAAAACATTCATTATACCATTTCTTCCTGCTCCTTTGCAATCCTTCCTTCCTACTTCCTGTCTATGTTTGTTAATAGACAGAGCCTCAAGCATAATTTATGATCTAACTGCTCCTTGATAGCCTGTTTGCATATATATGGAGGGAGACAGAGAAAGGAGAGACATCACAGAACCAGAGTTCTGATGGCATCTGGAACCTGGTGGCTGAAAAGAGAGTTAACATACAAAGCCAAACAAATTGTTGAGCAATCATGGACTCAAAGCTTGGAATAGTGGAGAAGAAGTGTTAGGGGGATACTCACTGCAAACTCTAGTGTATTTCTGCTTTCAGGTGTATATTTTGCACTAGTTTATGGATACGTGTGAACATAAGCTCTCTCTCACAGAAACTGGTGTATATCTAGGTTTTGGGACTTTGTTAGAAAGTGAACCACCTGAGATGAAATTAGAGTGTACTATAAAAGGAAAGGTCTCACCTGAGTAATGAAGCTGAAGGGTTGTCATTCCACACATGAAGTTTCTGGACACAGTCTGAGGTGAAGCATGTTGAGGTGGCAATTGTTGTGTTGGTTAGGTTGTGGTCAGCGGATGCAATATTATTTGATATGGATTGGGAGAGACATACGGCAAAGTGGGCCCTATCCAAGGGTTCCAAGACTGGGGGAAGTAGGGGCTCTATAGTGGAGATGTGAGGTTCCTGCTGTCTTAGGGTTCAAAAAGACAATCGATAGTTAATGTTGTCACCACATTATTTGGTAATTGGGTTAACTTTGAAAAGTCCTTTTGTTATGGTTGCTGTACAGTACCCAGTATCTTGTATATAGCTGTGCTATTGGATGCTTCTAATCTACTTGGTCTAGGCTTTTGAGAGAGTCCGCATATCAAATACACCCTATATATTAAAAGGATTCAGTTTGTGTTTTGAAAAACTTTGAGACATACAATTGATTTTCGCCCTCTCATATTAATTAACTACTGATTTATATGTCTACATTTTGCTAGGAGTGTACATAAACACCATTCCCACCACCAAAAGACTGTGACCCATCCCTCCCACGCACTCCAACCCCCCACTGGCCCAGGAAGCTGCATGTCTACCCCTCACCACAGGGCTTATATTTTGGTGCCCTACCTACAATTTGGTCAGGTCCTGCTTTTAGTTTCCCTTTCAGATCTTCTTAATCAACTTCTGTTGATGAGTGGGATCATCCCATACTCATCTTTTTCTTTCTGACTTAGCTCACTTAACATAATTCCTTCTAGCTCTATCCAAGATGGGTCAGAGAAGGTGGGTTCATTGTTCTTGATAGCTTCATAGTATTCCATTGTGTATATATACCACAGCTTTCTCAGCCACTCATCTGTTGTTGGGCACCTGGGTTGCTTCCAGGTTTTAGCTATTATGAATTGTGCTGCTATGAACATAGGGGTACACACCTCTTTTTGGTTGGGTGTTATGGAGTCCTTGGGATATAACCCCAGAAGAGGAATTATTGGAACATATGGAAGGTCCATGTCTAGCCTTCTGAGAGTTTTCCAGACTGCTCTCCACATAGGCTGGACCAATTTACATTCCCACCAGCAATGTAAAAGGGTTCCTCTGTCCCCACATCCTCTCCAGCATTTGTTGCTGCTGTCCTTTTTGATGTATGCCATTCTTACAGGAGTGAGGTGGTATCTTAGTGTTGTCTTAATTTGCATTTCTCTGACAATCAGTGACCTAGAGCAGTTTTTCATATGTTTGTTAGCCTTTTGGATCTCCTCTGAGGTGAATGTTTTTTTCATATCCTCTGCCCATTTTTGGATGGGGTCATTTGCTTTTTTGGTGCTAAGTTTTCTGAGGTCTTTATATATTTTGGTGAGTAGTTTCTTGTCTGATGTCTGGCATGTGAAGATCTTCTCCCATTCTGTGAGGGGTCTCTCTGGTTGTTTAATAGTTTCTTTGGATGTGCAGAAGCTTTTCAATTTGATGTAGTCAAATTGGTTTGTTTCTGCTTTAGTCTTCCTTACAATTGGGTTTGATTCATCAAAGATGTCCTTGAGGTGTAGGTGGGAAAGGGTTTTACCAATGTTTTCCTCTAAGTATTTCATTCTTTCTGGTCTGACATCTAGGTCTTTGATCCATTTGGAGTTGATTTTTGTTTCTGGTGAGATAAAGTGGTTCAATTTCATTCTTTTGCATGTTACAACCCAGTTTTCCCAGCACCATTTATTGAAGAGACCCTCCTTCTTCCATTTAATCCTTTGGGTCCCCTTATCAAAGATTTGATGTCCATAGGTGTGGGGATTTATTTCTGGGCTTTCAATTCTGTTCCACTGATCTGTGTGCCTATTTTTGTTCCAGTACCATGCTGTTTTGATGATGATGGCTTTATAATATACTTTAAGATCTGGGAGTGTGATGCCTCCATTTCTGTTTCTTTTCCTCAAGATGGTTTTGGCAATTCTAGGTGTTTTCAGCCTCCAGATAAATTATTGTAGTGTTTGTTCTATTCTCTTTAAGATGCTTGGTGGAACATTGATGGGTATTGCATTAAATTTGTATATGGCTCTGGGGAGAATATTCATTTTGATGATATTTATCCTTCCAATCCATGAGCATGGGATATTTTCCAGTTCGTGGTATCAGTTTCTATTTCCTTGAGTAGCGACTCATAGTTTTCAGCATACAAGTCTTTCACTTCGTCAGCTTTATGCCTAGGTATTTGATTGATTTTGCTGAAACAGTAAATGGGAGTGATTTTTGGATGTCTTCTTCTTCAGATTGAGTGTTTTCATAAAGAAATGCCACTGATTTTTGTACATTGATTTTGTAGCCTGATACCTTGCTATATTGCCTAATAACTTCCAGTAATTTTCTGCTGGATTCTTTAGGTCTTTCTATGTATACTATCATATCATCTGCAAATAGTGAGAGCTTGACTTCTTCCCTTCCAATCTGTATTCCTTTGATTTCTTTCTATTGCCTGATTGCTATGGCAAGAACTTCCAATACTATGTTGAAGAGTAACGGTGACAGTGGGCAGCCCTGTCTAGTCCCTGATCTGAGGGGGAATGCTTTCAGCTTCTGTCCATTGAGTATGATGTTGGCTGTAGGTTTGCTATATATAGACTCCACTATCTTGAGGAATTTCCCATCTATTCCCATTTTTTGTAGAGTTTTGAGCATGAATGGGTGTTGGATTTTTTCAAAAGTTTTCTCTGCGTCTATTGAGATAATCATGTGGTTTTTGGCTTTGCTTTTATTGATGTGGTGAATGACATTGATTGACTTACAGATGTTGAAGCAACCTTGCATTCCTGGGATGAATCCCACTTGGTCATGATGAACAATCTTTTTGATATGTTGCTGTATCCGGTTGGCCAAGATCTTGTTTAATATTTTGGCATCTGTGTTCATCAGAGATATTGGTCTGTAGTTTTCCTTTCTTTTTCTGTCCCTATCAGCTTTTGGTATCAGCGTGATGTTGGCTTCATAGAAGGTGGAAGGGAGTATTCCTGTTTCTCCAAACTTATGGAAAAGCTTAAGAAGTATGGGTACTAACTGTTTCCTGAAAGTTTTGTAGAATTCGTTTGTGAAGCCATCTGGTCCAGGACTTTTGTTGTTGGGGAGATTCTTAATAATGGTTTCAATTTCTTTGTCTGTGATTGGTGCATTTAGATTTTGTAGTTCTTCTTGGTTCAGTTTTGGAAGGGCATATGCTTCTAGGAATTGTTCCATTTCTTCTAGATTCTCTAGCTTGGTGGCGTATAGTTCTTCATAGAAGTTTCACAGGATTCTCTGTATTTCTGTGGTGTCAGTTGTGATATCTCCTGCATCGTTTACAATTCTATTAATTTGAGTCTTCTCTCTTTTATGTTTGGTGATTCTGGCTAGGGGTTTGTCAATTTTGTTTATTCTTTCAAAGAACCAACATTTGGCTTCATTGATCTTTTGTATGGTTCTTTTATTTTTGATGTTGTTTATTTCTGCTCGAACTTTAGTGATTTCTGTCCTTCTGGTTGCTTTAGGGTTCCTTTGTTCCTCTTCCTCTAAGTCCTTGAGGTGTACAGTAAGGTCGTTCATTTGAGCTTCTTCTTGGTGTTTAATATGTGATTGTATGGCTATAAGTTTCCCTCTCAGTACTGCTTTAGCTGTGTCCCAAATATTTTGATAGGTTGTGTCTTCATTTTCATTTGTCTCCAGGAACATTTGAATTTCCTGCTTGAGTGAGTCTCTGACACAGTGGTTCTTAAGGAGTATGTTGTTTATTTTCCAAATTCTGTGACTTTTAATAATTTTCTGTTTGTTGTTAAATGTTAGTTTTACTCCACTGTGGTCTGAGAAAATACTTGGGATGATTTCAATGCTCTTGAATATATTGATGCTGTCTTTGTGGCCTAACATGTGGTCTATCCTTGAGTATGTGTTATGTGGATTTGAAAAGAAGGTGTATTCCAGTTTTTTGATGGGTGAAGGAGTCTGAAAATGTCCAAGAGGTCTAGTCTTCAATCTCTTCATTCAGTTCTCTTGTATCTTTATTGGTTCTCTGCTTTGTTGATCTGTCTAAGTGTGAGATTGGGGTATTGAAGTGTCCCACTGTTATTGTATTACTATTGATGTATTTTTGAAATTCTTTCAGTAGGTGCTTGATGTATTTAGATGGTCCCTCATAGGGTGCATAGATGTTAATAATTGTTAATTCTTCTTGGCTGATTGATCCTCTCATCATTATTTAGTGTCCTTGCCTATCTTTTATTACTTTATTTAATTTAAAATCTATTGTGTCTGAGATGAGAATGGCTGTTCCTGCCCTTTTTTGTGGTCTGTTAGCCTGTATGATAGTTTTCCATCCTTTCACTTTAAGTCTGTGTTTATCTTGTTGTGACAGATGGGATTCTTGCAAGCAGCATATGGTTGGGTTATGTTTTCTGATCCATCCCCCCACCCTGTGCCTTTTGATGGGTGAGTTTAAGCCACTGACGTTTATTGATATTATGGATTTAATGCATTGTGGTGCCATTGTTAAAAAAAGTTTTTTTTGTTTGCTCTGATATATTGCAAGTATTATAGTGATGTTCTTGTTTATAAGAGGTCTTTTAGAACCTCTTTCAGGGCCGGCTTGGTGATGGTTGCCTCCTTTAACTGTTGTTTGTCTAAGAAGGTTTTGATCCCTCCATCTAGTTGAATGAAAGTCTAACAGGATATATTATCCTTGGTTGAAACCCTTTTTCATTCAGGGCTCGATAGATATCTTGCCACTCCCTTCTGGCTTTTAGAGTTTGAGTGGAGAAGTGCAGATAATCTTATGGGTTTTCCCTTGTATGTGACTTCTTGTTTCTCTCTTGCAGCCTTTAGGATCCTTTCTTTATCCTTACTTCTTCTCATTGTGACTATGATGTGTCTTGGTGTCTTCAGGTCTGGGTTGATTCTATTTGGTAGTCTCTGGGCCTCTTGAATCTTGATGTCCTTTCTGTTATTCAGGACCCTGGAAATTTTCTTCTATTATTTCCTCTAGAATGTTTGCTTCCCCTTCCTCTCTTTCTTCCTCTGGCAGGCCAATTATATGAATGTTACTTCTTTTGAGATCATCCCATATGTCTCTGTTGTTGTTTTCAGTGTCTCTCAATCTCTTTTAAGCTCTTTCACCTCTTTCTTCATTTCCTCTAACTCATCCTCTGTCTGACTAATTCTGTTTTCTGCTTCTGTTAGTCTGCTTTCCCTTGCCTCAGCTTCTTTCTTCATTACAGCTATTTCTGCTTTCAGTTCTCTAATTGCCTCAAGATAATCAGTATTTTCCTTGGGGGTCTCAACTGTTGTTTCCCTAATACTGCCATTCCTTTCCTCCAATGTTGTTATCATTTCTGTGATTAATAAGTTTATTATTGCTTGCATACTTTTCTTATCTATGGTTACTTCTGGCTGATTTGTAGTTTCTTCTGGGCTCCTGTCTTCATTCATTGGAGTAGCAGTTTTATTTGTTTTTGATCTACCCATTTTTTTAATTTATGTATTTCTTTTTTTTATGCTCTGTTGTTCCTCAGTTGTTATTTCTTGAGTACAAGTAACACTGTACTAAATACCTTTATGAAAATTGCACTCACCAACCTCAGGAATTACAGTAGCAACTGAAGCAAGTATTGAAGCAGTTTAATTGTTGCCAGTTAACCAAACAATTTCTCCAGTCTGTGAATAAATAGTAACAAAATCCCAGTGAAGAAGAAAGAGAAAAGAAAGAAAGTATAGCAAGAATAGACAGTTATGCAAATCTACTATCCACTGTATATTCTAGGGGTAACAAGAGGGGAAAGGGAACTAGAGCAGAGATACACACATAGAGAGTCCACTCTGAGTCAGATTTCTTCACCAAAATAATTCACAAATTCAGAAAGGCAAAGAAGAAGGAAGAAGACAAGATAAAAAAAAAAGAGGCAAGAGAGAGAAAAGGGAAAAGATAAGAAAAAGAGCTGTAATTAAAGAGCAATGAAAGGAAATTCCCAAATGTGTATCAGTGAATTCAAAAAAGCACACTGTGTGTTGGTGTGGGGGCTGGGGCTGTGACTTTGGAAGCTGTAGGATTAAGGAAGAAAGGATGACAGTAATGAGAAAAAGAAAAAAAATAAAGAAAGAGAGAGAGAAAAAAGAAAAAGATAAGAAAAAGAACAGTCATAAAAGGACAGTGAAAGGAAAGGTTTTTTTATGTATTTATTTTTAATTATTTAATTAGCTATGTGGAGTGAGTGGGGGGGTTGGCTACTTAGAAAGAAATAGGCCAGAAGTTTCAGAAGGGTATACACTTAGAATTTATGATACTCCCTGGTGGGACAGGAATTTGGTAAAGAAAAGTAGCTCCTTGCAGGGGATCCTGCTAGGAGCTGGTCCCCAGGCACTGGTTATGGGGGGGTGGGGAAGGAGGTATGCTTAGAAGTTAAAAGGAAGAAAAAAAAATTTTCCCTTTTTTCCTACTCTAATTCTTAACCCAAATTAAGTTATAGTCACCTCCTCGGTGTCACCGCTAGGACCCCTTATTGGCTGGCCTACTAAATGCAGAAAATCCTACCGTTTCCAGGAGATGTGGTCAAAGCTCAGCTACTAGCAGCTTCTCAGTCCGCCATCTTCCAGGAACCCCCACTTTTCTACTTTCTTAACTAGATTTCTTCCGTCATGATCACAGTGATTTTTATGAATAAACCAGTATTTTTTAAAAAATAATTATCTTTATTTATTGGCTAGAGACAGCCAGAAATCTAGAGGGAAGATGAAGAGAAAGAGAAAGGGACACCTGCAGTCCTGCTTCAACACTTGTGAAGCTTTCCCCCTCCAGGTGGGGATGAGAGGCATGAAACCAGGTTCTTGCACATTGTAATGTGTTCACATAACCAGGTGTGCCACCACCCAACCCCTTAAACCACTCTTTTGATTTAACCTTATATAGAGCCACATTTGGCACCCAACGTGGGGCTTTCTGGACCCACTCTTTTGACCACATGACACATTCTGTTCTTTGTGTCCTGTTAATCTACTTTTATTTATTTATTACTTTCTCTCTCTCTCTCTCTCTCTCTCTCTGTATACATTTATCTTTTGTAAACTCTTGATTCTGTTAAATAATCTATTTTTCTATTTTCAAGACAGTGCTAGTCTTCATCTGTTGTTCTTTTTCAGAGTTGTTTAGTTTTAGTCTCTTATATTTAAGCTATTAAGAGGTGGAATCTAATTAGAAAAGGGGTAGCTTTTTCTAACACCCCAGGAGTTAACTGATATGAATGTGCTTCTTTAGAGAAAACATGACTTCTCTTCATTAGTGGAATATTACCACCAATGTCATTTCCCAGTATAACAAAATGGATTGACAGTGTTCCCTGCAATACCCTTCCAAGTCCTCCACCCTCACCTGAAGGAGAGAAACTTCACAAGTAGTAGAGCAAGGCTGCAGCTGTCTCTTCCCTCTTTCCTACTCTGTTTTTCTCTCTCTTTCTCACTCTGCAAGTCTTACTCCACCAAAAAAAAAAAATGAAATGAAAGTTGCTACTAGGAATGCTAGAGTCAATGGACACCAAAGCCCACTAATAACCTTGGTGGCAAAAATAAAAGACATCATTAAAATTAAAGTCCCGGAAGTTGGGCAGTAGCACAGCAGGTTAAGCACAGGGGGGCAGGAGGCACAAGGACTTGCATAAGGATCCCAGTTAGAGCCCCTGGCTCCACACCTGCAGGGGAGTCCCTTCACAGGCAGTGAAGCAGGTCTGGAGGAGGCTATCTTTCTCTCCCCCTCTCTGTCTGCCCTTCCTCTCTCTATTCTCTCTGTCCTATCCAATAACAATGACATCAACAACAACAACAATAACTACAACAATAAAAAACAACAAGGGCAACAAAAGGGGATAAATAAATAAATATTTAAAAAATTAAAAAATTAAAATCCTTATACTAAAATTGGCAGGATCGTGATCATTCACCTTGATGGTTTGCCTGATTTTTCATAATAAGGTCTCAGGGAATAGTTCTCTCCTTATGTCTGTCGGTTTCTGTCTCTTATTTACTTATCTACTTATTTATTTTATTGGATAGAAACAGTGTAGGATTATGTAAAAGCATGGTAGAGCTCAGAGGAACTCCCCCATCAGTGGCAGGGAGGTATGGAAAGACTCCACACCTGTCAGTCTCTCCCCTTCAGGAATAGAGCTTGGCGGGAAATGCTTTTCCTGACTCAGCTTCCTCTTATCAGCCTCCCGGATTTCACAGAGGCCTGCAACTTCTAACACTTAACTCATTCCTCTGCTGAAAACCAAATGGTTACCTGTTTGAATACTCCCAAAACTGCCTTGCCAGTAACATAACAATAAAACTTCCACACACCCCATTTCCTGGTTCTTTGTTTATCATGGCTTACATCAATACTCTGTCATTCTCTGCTTTATCTCACTCTGCTGGCTTAGCAACCATGTCTTTCCTAACACCTTTAGATGATTAACATTTCTTGCCCCATAGCTTTGACCTCTTTGCATCTCATTGATTGTGGTCATTCCTTAGCTCTCCCCACCATAGGGGTACTGGCCTATTGAAAACCTATGATCACTGACATATGTAGAAAATGTCCTTTGTTCTGCTTGCTATATAAGATTCTCCTTCTCAGAATAAAGTTGGAAGTTCATACCTGAATTTCTCCTGGCTGTTTTCCTTCTGCATCTTGAGGCCCCTTGAGCCCTTGACAGGAAAGCCAGCAGCTACGAGGCCACCTACATGATCACCAGCAACTGGCACCCAAGATGGGGCAACTACCCCCCCCCAGAAAAGAGAAAAGACGAAAATTGGTCTGAGAAATACACCATGCACTATCCCAACTGAAAAAGCCAACCAGTCGGAAGACGTCCCCAGGCCTCCAACAATGTAAAAAAGTGAAACGGGACGCATTCGGATGTAAGCTGATGCTATTTTTAGCCACCTGAAAACTTTTTCTTCCTCTCTCTATCTCTCATGCTTGAGGAAAGCCGTCATGTGGACATGGCAGGAGAGTCTCGTCCTGAGGGGCCTAGGCCAAGCCCAAAAAGTCGAGAGAGCTCCCCTTTGCTATTTGTCCGCCTGTCGTTTCTGGTGATGAGCTGCCCTCTTTTCCTCTCCCACTATTAGTCGTGTTTTGTTCTGTCCTTCTAGTATTTCCTGAAATAATTAATAGCCATGGGAAACCTTTCTTCCCATCAGAAAGATCCACAGGTTAAATGCTTTTGTGCTCTGCTAGCTACTAGATTAGTGAAATTGTCTAAAAAGCAGGCTCTTTGCTTCTGGGATACAGTGCTGCATGTAGCCCCATGGTTTTCAAAGGATAATATTTATGACCCAGAAGCATGGACAAAAGTAGCTTATCTTGCCCACAAGGAAGAAACAGAAGGGCTGATAGAATTACCTGTCCAGTTCTTAGCAATAATAGCTACGTTAAAGCAATGTGCACCCCCTTCATAGAAATCCGAAGAGGACGATAGCACTCCTTCTGCAGATTCTTCGGAGGGTGGAGCCCATCAGGCTCCCCCGACACAAAACCCCATAGAAAAATTTAGTTCTGATTCTGAAAGCAAGTCAGAGAATAGTCTTGAAACTGCTATCCAAGAATTAATGGAACAGATTCCTCTTTTAGCTCAATCTCAAAACTGTTACCCACCTGAGAAGGCAAAAATTACAGAACCTGCCTCCTAATTTTCTTCCCTGCAACAACTTCTTCCTGCTCACCCCCAGCCATCTCTGCCCACTCTGCTTCTGTCCCACCCTCTGCCTTCCTTTCCCACCCTGCCCACTCTCACTCTGGCAGCCTTGCTGCCACCACCTCTGACAGCGCTGCAGTCCTTACAGGTGCTGCGGTCACAGCTGCAGCCATTTCTGCAGGTACCACAGCCACTGCAGCCACCAAAGCTAGCTCTCTGCCTCCCTCCTCCTCCTTCCCCTGCTGCCCCTGCTATTTCTGTCACTCCTTCTGCCCTGATGACAGACACTGAATATTTTTGCAAGCTGCATGACAGGCCCGCCTCTCCCTTGGAAATACTCAGTGCTTATCCTGTTAATGTAGTTCAGAATAGACAGAAACCTAGCATTTGATACCCATACACCACAAGAGACTTAAGAGAACTCCACACCCCAGTGCAGAAAGATTCGGTACATGCCCCCGGGACTAAGTCCATTCTCCAGAGCTATCTCCAAAATCCTAATACTCTCCAAGGTTGCAGAGACATAATGCGAGCCACACACTTTCAGGGCCGCTTTTCCTTCAATGGGAAACATTTTTTAGGGGTGAATGTTTACAGAAATTCTGGAGAAATAGCTAGAATCAGCCTGAGTGGGATTTTGAGGCTCTGTTTCTAACGGGGCGTTTGCGAACTGGAATTCAGCAGGCAGAAGCCAGGTTTCCACCTGGTTACTTTGACCAGGTGCACCTCTGCACCCTGCAGGCTTGGGAGAGGCTAACACCTCCTACAGGTGAAAGTCCCACCCCCATTCTCTCCCTTCTCCAGGAGCCAGATGAGTCATTAACTTAGTTCATGACTACATTGCAATCAGGTTTAGAAAGAAAGATTTTTGATCCAGATGCCTGCCGTTTTTTATTAAAATCCATAATCTGGGATGGAATACTTCCAGACTTCCACCAGGCATGCCTTGCATTAAACAATGAACCTCAAGACCACTGGATTTTAGCAACTCAGGAGATTGGATCAAGCTCTCATCAAGGGACAACAATGTCACAGGCCTTTGCAGCCACCCTAGATAAACAAAACGGGGCTTGTTTTCAGTGAGGTCGCCAAGGATATTGGTGTAACCAATGATCAAAAAATAAACCGTGACCCTGCTTCCAGTCAGGGAGCCAGAGGACTTGGACACTTTGTTCCAGGTGCCAAAAGGGCTATCATTTGAAAAGGAAATGCTGTTCTAGGACTCACAGAGATGGCAAACCTCTGCCAGACTTTGACAGGGATTTAAACTAGACATGGGGCATCCCTCAGCCCTGATTTCAAGAGCGAGTTGACCAGATCGCCCACTGGGTCCCGGGCCTCACTTCCGCAAACAAGAGCCCAACCCAGAACCCAGTTCTCTGGACCTACCTCCAAGCCAAGTAACAATAGCAGAAGTGTGAGGGAGAGGGAGCACATATGGGAATTCCCAGCATAAAAACAGTTGGCTGGAACAAGTGAAAAAAATAGATTCAGAGCCCGAGATTTTGTGGACTACCACGTTCTAGAAAGAGGACAACCTACTATGATAGTAAAGACTGATAAAATTCCTTTTAAGTGTTTGATTGATAGGGGAGCAGAAGAGACCATTTTAAGGAAAGCAGAGGTTCCCCCGAGTTGGGAACTCCTTCCAGGTCCACATCTACACAGAGTGAGAGGGTTAACACAAGCTTTTCTAACATGAAATTCACTTGGGTGGGAAGAGCTGATGTCACTACTGGATGTTTTTGGTCCTTTAGTAGCTGATATTAGCATCAACTCATTAGGCAGAGATTTGCTGTAATCTCTTGAGGTGGTATTGTCCTCAGACACCACCTCTGCAGGGCATCGCTCTCACATTCCTGAGACTTCTAGACCTGACCGGCACCCCCAATACTAACTGCAACTGTTCATAACAGAACTCCCCACTTAGATTGGCTTTCAAATGAGCCAGTCTGGGTGGAACAGTGGCCTTTGCTTAAGGAGAAGCTATAAATTTTAAAGGAACTTGTCCAAGAGCAGTTTTCCTTGGGACATCTTTGTTTTTCCCATAACCCCAATTCCTGGTTCTTTGTTTATCATGGCTTACATCAATACTGTGCCATTCTCTGCTTTATCTCACTTTACTGGTTTAGCAACCATGTCTTTCCTAACACCTTTAGATAGTTAACATTATTTGCCTCATGGCTTTGACCTCTTTGTATCTCACTGATTCCAGTCATTCCTTAGCTCTCCCCACCATAGGGGTACTGGCTTATTGAAAACCTGTCATCACTGACATATGTGAAAAATGTCTTTTGTTCTGCTTGCTATATAAGATTATCCTTCTCAGAATAAAGTTGAAAGTTCATACCTGGATTTCTCCTAGCTGTTTTCCTTCCGCATCTTGAGGGCCCTTGAGCCCTTGACGGGAAAGCCAGCAGCTACCTCAGGTTGTGAGGCCACCGATGTGAGCATCAGCAAAACAGAAATAAATTGAGAGTGAAGGAGGAGTAAATACAGGGGGGGGGGAAGAAAGAGAGAGAGATAAAGACCTGCAGCCCTGATTCACCACTCGTGAAGCTTTCCTCTGCAGGTGAAAATTAGGAGCTTGACCCTTGGTCACTGTGCATTTAATCAGGTACGCACTGATTGATCCCCATCTCTGTTTCTCTCCATCTGAAAATATCAACTTGGGGAAAGAGAGAGGCAGACTGGGAGTATGGACCGACCAGTCAACGCCCATGTTCAGCGGGGAAGCAATTACAGAAGCCAGACCCTCTACCTTCTGCAACCCTCAACGACCCTGGGTCCATGCTCCCAGAGGGCTAGAGAATGGGAAGGCTATCATGGGAGAGGGTGGGTTATGGGGATTGGGTGGTGGGAATTGTGTGGAGTTGTACCCCTCCTACCTTATGCTTTTGTTCACTAATCCTTTCTTAAATTAAAAATTTAAATAAAAAAATAAAATAAAAAAAAAAAAAATATCAACTTGGAACAGGTAAGCCCTCAGGAGAACATTAACAATAGCAAAAATAAATCATTCTTTTCATGGTCTTGAAAAACAATCCTTTATCTTGTTTGAGATCTAAATGTTATTTTCCATTTTTAAAATCATTATCACTAATAAATTCTAGAGTTATATTATTCCCAACAAAAATCCCAAACCAACCAACACCTACTAGAATCATTTCTATAAATGAACAGAACAGCCAGGAATCATGAAAGCCTACATTATTACTCTGGAACGGTGTTTTTTCAGCTTTTAAATACTGTGTGTGAGTTATGCAGTGAAAGGTTCTGTTGTAAGATTTTTATATCTACACAATCTTATTAATGACATAAAATCCTCTTCCTCTTCCACAGCTCTGCTCAAGATAATTGTACTTTTCTCTTTCTGGCTGCAGTGTAATTTAACCTCCCACTTGAATATAGAACATAATTCACTTGAGAGGTGTGTTTATATCACATGGAACACAATAAAGGATGATGAAGTATTGCTGAAATCGCCAGCAAGTGCATGGCTGCACTATTACCAGGGAGCTCTCTGCTCTCATGCTAACTAAAAGCAACTGTGGCTGTTTATTAATATACCATTCCCAAATGCCTTCTTGAGGCATTTAAAAGCTGGATGAGATGGGTGTAACCTAATAGAAAAATCACAGAGAAAAATACTGAATGGATGTCTTCAAAGACAGGCAGAATGTACAGACAGAGAATAACAAGAGACATAAACTGTAATAAGATGCCACAGTAACAACAAGGTAACAGCAAGATGCAAGGGGAAGAAATGGCCAAGGAATCTCACCAAGGCTAAGATCCTAGGTATCCCAATTTTCTTTTGGGAGCCACAGAAGTTGGGATCCAGAAAGAAATCAACCCAAAACTGGTCACTTGTTCTCCTGGTTCAACTACTTACTACTAAGAGGCAGACAGTCCTTTGTCTATTGTTATAAGCAATGGCTGTTCTGTCACATAGGTCTTAAGTACTATTAGCATTTGTCCCACTTTCCTCTTTGTAACTATAGCTATTTTCATTTAAAAACAAAATGTGCCATTCCATTATCACATTATTTTATTAATGCATGCAAGCTTATTTATCATTTTTTATAATGGCACAATTTTGCTTTCACCTTACCATTTCAGATACTGTTTATTTGCATACCGCATAGAGCGTACAAAGTGTCATGCGCAAAGACCTGGGTTTAAGCACCAGTCCTCACTTGTATCAGGGACACTTCAAAAATGGTGAAACCAGTCTGCAGGTGTCTCTCTTTCTCTCTCCCTCTGTATTTCCCATTACCTTTTCAATTTCTCTCTGTCCTATCAAATAAAATAGAAAAAAAGTTAAAAATGGCTGCTGATAACAGTGGATTCACAGTGCAGGCACCAAGCTCCAGCAGTCACCCTGGTGGCAAAATCCAGACCAAAAAATAATATATATAGTATAATCTTGTAAAAACTATGGTGGTTATCACTGGATGTGTGGAGCAAAGAAATTTTGCAAAGCACAATTAAATCACACAAACACATACACGGGGGGGGTTGTTACCAGAGCATTGCTCAGCTCTGGCTTATGGTGGTAAAGGGGATTGAACCTGGAATTTTTAGAGCCTCAGGCATGAGAGTCTCTTTGCATAAACATTATGCCATCTACCACATAAATAACTATTTAAAAAATAAAAATCACCTTGGAGTTCCAGAAAAATAGCTCACCTAGACAGTGTTCTATTTTAATTAGAAAAAAAAAGATTAATACAGCTTTGTCTGGGGGTTAAAAAATTGGAGGTTTATTTTATCACAGATTATTCAGGTACTGTAAAGTAGGCAAAGGAGCAAAGAAAATCTAGTCACAATGGCCCAAAGCCATGATTCCATAAACTTGTTACCATCTCTCTGCTACACATGTTCAGGGCCCAGAGGAAGCGGCATGGTGGGTCCCAGGTAGGAGACCTGGCAAGGAGAGCAGGAGCAGGAAGAGCTCAGGGACAGAGAATGACTTCTGGGAGACACTTGCTTAAGTAACTTCCTTACTTTTTTTTAATTATATTTTTGTTTGTTTGTTTTGTTTTTTACCTTTCCCAGTACCAAAGGTCTGTGTCACCCCCACCCTCAGGGAAGCTGACCATCCACCCTCAACCTCCACCCAGAGATTTTTTACTTCTGTGCCCTACCCCAGACTCAGTCAGATTCTGCTTTGACTTCCCTTTCTATTCATCTTTCTCAACTTCTGTTTCTGAGTGGAGTCATCCCATACTCATCTTTGTCTTTCTGATTTCTCTCACTTAACATAATTCCTTCTAGCTCATCCAAGATGGGTCAGAGAAAGTGGGTTCATTTTTCTTAATAGCTGCGTAGTATTCCGTTGTGTAAATATACCACACCTTTCTCAGTTATTCATCTATTTTTGGCCACCTGGATTGCTTCCAGGTTTTAGCTATTACAAATTGTGCTGCTATGAACATCGTTGTACACATATATTTTTGGTTGGGTGTTATGGAGTCCTTGAGGTATATCCCTAGGAGAGAAATGATGGGGTCATATGGAAGGTCTATTTCTAGCCTTGTGAGACTTCTCCAATTTAGACCAATTTACATTTCCACCAGCAGTGTAGGAGGGCTCCAATGTCCTAAGCTCTCTAATAATCATTGCTGCTATCATTTTTGATGTATGGTATTCTCACAGGGATGAGGTGGTATCTCAATGGTGTTTTTACTTGCATTTCTCTGACAATCAGTGACCTGGAGCAATTTTTCATATGTTTGTTAGCTTTTTGGATCTCTTCAGTGGTGAATATTCTGTTCATATCCTCTGCCCATTTTTGAATGGAATCATCTTCTTTTTTTGCTGTTGCTGAGTTTGCTGAGCTCTTTACATATTTTGGTTCTTAGTCCCTTCCCTGATACATGGCATGTGAAGATATTCTCCCATTCTGTGAGGGGACTCTTTGCTTAGATGATGCTTTCTTTTACTGTGTGTGTTAAATAACTTTCTATAAACCCACAATCCCTTGCATAAGTCAGAAGAGTCTCACCAAATTGAGAACAGTCATATGCTATCTACGTTCATGTCCCAACTGTATACCTGATTTACCATGCAACGACTGAAGGGCATGTCTTGTTCATACCACACTAAAAAGTTTTAATGCTTCCTTGCAAAAGGCTTCAATGCAGTGCTCACACTCTCTCTTCTCTATCCTCCCTTTCTGTACCTCAGTCTCTAAGTGCAAAACAAAATACATTTGGGGGTAAGACAGAATAATATAGATGCAAAGTTCCAGAGAAAACCCTAGCATCAAATCACAGGGAAACAATGAGAAAGAAATATGACTTTGTGGTTCATTCCTTAACACGATCATAAGCTAGAGCTGAGCAGTGTTCAGTTCTCTCTCTCCCTCTTTGCATCTCCCTCTTTGCATTTTATTTATTAAAAGAAAACATATATTTAAAGTAGCATCTTATATTCACTAGGTATAGAGAGAAGGACACCTTCAGCACTGCTCCACTCCTCCAGGTGGTACTTGGGAATGAACTTCTGTTCACACAACCCAATACACTACTGCCAAGGCCCTGGCATCTTATTTATTTATTTATTATTATTTTTTACTAAGTTTCTCTCAATTTCCAGGGTGGTTGTTCCTTCCTTAGGTTATACTGCATAGTCATAACCCATGCTGGGTTCCTTCCTGCTGTGTCCTGATTCCTGCACAGGAAGCTATTCTCTTAGAGTTAAAAATTACCAGAAACTATATATGAAGTTCTCCATGAAATTATATGACATCTTTATATATAGACACCTCAAGACTTTTCCTTATTCCTCCAGTTAAAGTTCCTCAGTATATCTTATGCTATATATTGACTGAGTATAGAGAAAGTTGAATTTACACAAATGTACGGTTATCAATGTGTTTCCAACCTATATTATGATGCTCCCAAAATTTTAATATTTCCCAAATCCAGCTCGCCACCACTAGCCCTTCTCTCCCAGGGCCCCAGGAAATTGTGTCTTCATTATCCCAGCCATTTACAGGTGTGGTCATATATGGAGTTGTGAAAAGGACTGAGAATGAAAAAAATAGATTTCAAGCTATGTCTAAAATTATTCTCAGATGATAAAAAGGGAAATATCTGAATCGTAAAAGCTCATGTTTCTTGTGAGGAGGACTGAGGAGGAATGAGGGGACGGGGGAGTTTATAACTTGGAATAGACAAATTTTAGATTGTCAATTACATATATCAATCCAGCTTAATCAACTTAATGGTAGAAATTCCTTCTGGGTTTGGCAATCGGTTCATTGTTAGTCTTAATTTACCCTATCGTGATTAACTTGAGAAATTTAGATAGAAATCAGGAGGCTCTCTACTTAAATGTAGTTAATATCATTTTTTTCTATGAATGCCAAATGAAATCCATAAAAATGGAGTTCAAGGGACATGGTGAATTCAGTCAGCAACAAAAGAGTATTAATATTGCAAGATACTAGTTCAATTAAAATGTTAAAGTATTTTTATGGATGTAACATTGTACTAAAACATTACACAAGCTTCAATGAAACAAATCAGCAGCTATGGGCTAAGGTGGCAGCACACCTGATTGAGCAAATGTGTTACAGGTTCAAGCCCCTGGTTCCCACTTGCAGGGGGGATACTTTACAAGTGGTAAAGTAGGTGTGCAGGTGTCTCTCTGTCTTTCTCCCTCTCTATCCCACCTCCCTCTTGGTTTCTGGCTCTCTCTATCCAGTAATAAATACAGATAATACAAAAATCAGCATCTATATATACTACATTTACTTTACCATTAAAAGTCAAATTCTACATTCGACCACACAGTAGGTCCTGTGTACTATATTTCCCCTCCCTCCTACACTAATCCCTTCCACATGGACTGATAATGTAACATATTTGAACTCAAAACAAAAGTGACAATTTAAGTAACATTAAACCATGTAAAGATTGAAAAATGGAGAATTTCCCACACCACAATGACTAGGAACTGTGACATGTAGTGACTAGGAACTATCACATGTAGTGACTAGGAACTATGACATGTAGTGTCTAGGAACTATCACATATAGTGACTAGGAACTATGACATGTAGTGTCTAGGAACTATCACATATAGTGACTAGGAACTATCACATGTAGTGACTAGGAACTATGACATGTAGTGACTAGGAACTATGACATGTAGTGACTAGGAACTAAGACATGTAGTGACTAGGAACTATGACATGTAGTGACTAGGAACTAAGACATGTAGTGACTAGGAACTATGACATGTAGTGACTAGGAACTAAGACATGTAGTGACTAGGAACTATGACATGTAGTGACTAGGAACTATGACATGTAGTGTCTAGGAACTATGACATGTAGTGACTAGGAACTATGACATGTAGTGTCTAGGAACTATGACATGTAGTGACTAGGAACTATGACATGTAGTGACTAGGAACTATGACATGTAGTGTCTAGGAACTATGACATGTAGTGACTAGGAACTATGACATGTAGTGACTAGGAACTATGACATGTAGTGACTAGGAACTATGACATGTAGTGACTAGGAACTATGACATGTAGTGTCTAGGAACTATGACATGTAGTGACTAGGAACTATGACATGTAGTGACTAGGAACTATGACATGTAGTGACTAGGAACTATGACATGTAGTGACTAGGAACTATGACATGTAGTGACTAGGAACTATGACATGTAGTGACTAGGAACTATGACATGTAGTGACTAGGAACTATGACATGTAGTGACTAGGAACTATGACATGTAGTGACTAGGAACTATGACATGTAGTGACTAGGAACTATGACATGTAGTGACTAGGAACTATGACATGTAGTGTCTAGGAACTATAAAATGTAGTGACTAGGAACTATGACATGTAGTGACTAGGAACTATGACATGTAGTGACTAGGACCTATGACATGTAGTGACTAGGAACTATGACATGTAGTGACTAGGACCTATCACATGTAGTGACTAGGAACTAGCACATGTAGTGACTAGGAACTATGACATGTAGTGAGTAGTTATTATCACATGTAGTGATTAGGAACTATGGCATGTAGTGACTAGGAACTATGGCATGTAGTGACTAGGAACACCAAATGACTAGGAACTATGACATGTAGTGTCTAGGAACTATGACATGTAGTGACTAGGAACTATCACATGTAGTGACTAGGAACTATGACATGTAGTGACTAGGAACTATGACATGTAGTGTCTAGGAACTATAACATGTAGTGACTAGGACCTATCACATGTAGTGACTAGGAACTATGACATGTAGTGACTAGGAACTATGACATGTAGTGAGTAGTTATTATCACATGTAGTGATTAGGAACTATGACATGTAGTGACTAGGAACTATGGCATGTAGTGACTAGGAACACCAAATGACTAGGAACTATGACATGTAGTGACTAGGAACTATGACATGTAGTGACTAGGAACTATGACATGTAGTGACTAGGAACTATGACATGTAGTGTCTAGGAACTATGACATGTAGTGTCTAGGAACTATGACATGTAGTGACTAGGAACTATGACATGTAGTGACTAGGAACTATGACATGTAGTGACTAGGAACTATGACATGTAGTGACTAGGAACTATGACATGTAGTGTCTAGGAACTATGACATGTAGTGACTAGGAACTATGACATGTAGTGACTAGGAACTATCACATGTAGTGACTAGGAACTATCACATGTAGTGACTAGGAACTATCACATGTAGTGACTAGGAACTATCACATGTAGTGACTAGGAACTATCACATGTAGTGCTAGAGTACTGGGTCTAGCATTTCAAGATTCAGAGCTTGTGTTAAGGAGAAGGCAGGTGATATTTCTGCTGTATGGAGCAGGGTACTAGAACAGGGTAACATCACTTATAGTTCGGCTAGAAAGAGCACACCTTCTATTCAGAAGGCACTAGAGTGGGAGACAGGGAGTGAGGGAGGATAAAAGGAGAGAGAAAGAAGAAAAGAAAAGGACCAAGGATGGGAAGAGGGAAAGGAAGGAACATGGGCAGAAAAGACAAAGAGAAAGTAGGAAGGGAGGAGGGAGAATGAAAGCACTGTTAAGATCACTCACCTGGGAGTAATTTGCTTTCTCATGCAAGCAACCCAGGTTTAAGTTCACAATGGGGACAGCTTCAGTGCTGTGATATCTTTTCCACTCTTTCTTTTTAAAATATTTTTTTAAATTTTATTTATTTTCCCTTTTGTTGCTCTTGTTGTCTTCTTGTTGTTGTAGCTATTATTGTTATTGATGTTGTCATTGTTAGATAGCACTGAGAGAAATGGAGAGAGAAGGGGAAGACAGAGAGAGGGGGAGAGAAAGATAGACACCTGCAGACCTGCTTCAACACCTGGGAAGTGACTCCCCTGCAGGTGGGGAGCCAGGGGCTCGAACTGGGATCCTTATGCAGGTCCTTGTGCTTTGTGTCACATGTGCTTAACCCACCGCACTACCGCCCGACCCTCTTTCCCACTCTTTCTATCAGCAGCTTTTATTCCTCTCTGAAATTACTTGTCACAATGATGACAAAAAAGAGAGAAGGAGGAAAGAGGGAAGGAAGCAGGAAGAAGAGAAAGAAAGACATTTATTTTAGATGCATTCATATACATCAAGGATGAAAAATGCTCACAAACCAAAAATTAATATCATAAGATTAAGCATGGAAAATAAAAATTTAAAGATGTTATATAAAATGACTTGTGTTAGTTTCAGTTACAAAGCTTATATTTGCTCTGTCAATAGAAACAATTTTCCAGACTGGTAAATGAGTTGAAAATAGTCCTCAAGTTATATAAAGCCCCTTGACAACCTGGAAATTAAAATAACAACAATGCTTTTTAGTAACAGTTTATGGAACCGGAGCACCTTTGCTTAAGAAATGAATTATGAGCATAAATTTAAAGTTAACAATAAAATCATAATAACAAGAGGAAATGATCCTCCATAAAGGAAGTATTAAGAAACAGAAATTATCAAACTCAAAATAATTCAAGAGAAAAAAATCCTGCTTCAGAAACAGTATGTTTTAAATGAACACAAGAACAAAAGGAAAAAAAATGTTGGAAAAATGATATACAAGACTATGAAAATGAACTAGCAGCTTTGAAAGCAAAATTTAATTGTAATTTTGGAAAACTGCATAAAGAAGCATCTTATTTTTTAGAAAGAAAACATTCAGTGGCTAAGCAGATCTGAGGATTAAACTGGAGGATAAGAAATATTCCATGTTGCTCAGAATATTGAGAAGAAGAGATGTAAGAATTTTGAATGACAGGAGACCTCCAATCTACAATTAAAAGGTATTTGGGTGGGGGAAAAAAGCTTCATGGTTATGTAAAAGAATTTCATGCCTGAGGCTCTGAGCTTCCAGATTCAGTCCCAGGCATCACCATCAGCCACTACTGAACAGTGTTCTATTCCCTCTCCCTCTCTCTCTCCCTCTGCCTCTGCCTCTGCCTCTGCCTCTGCCTCTGCCTCTGCCTCTGCCTCTGCCTCTCCCTCTCTTGTCTCTCTTCTTTGTTCTCCCTCTACCCCTTCTTTGCATCTCCCTCATTAAAATAAATAGATATTACATAAAAGCATTCTGCCTGAAAGGGACTACCAAAAAAAAAAAAAAATCTATAGACCTAAACCCTCATGAACACTGATGCAAAGATCCTCAACAAAATCTTGGCAAATCAAAGGCAACACCTATCAAGCAAATAATTCACTAATGTCATATGGAATCCATCCTTGGGAAACTAGGATGATTCAACCTCTGAGAATCAATCAATCAGTGTAATTCATCATATCAACAAAAAGAAAGATAAAAACCAAGCAAACAAAAGTGTGGTCATATCAGTTGATGCTGAATAGGCATTTAATAAAATCCAACATCCATTTATGATAAAGATCCTTCAAAAATGGGGAACAGAAAGACAATTCTCTAACATAATACTCACAGCTAACAACATTCTCAATGGGGAAAAGTTGAAAACTTTTGCTGTAGAAACTGTAACTAGTCAAGGATATCCACTATCACTACTACTAATCACACTGGTCCTTGATGTCCTCACCACTGCAGTCTGACCAAAGAGATGTCAAAGTTACATAGATAGAAAAGGAAGAAATCAAACTAGATCATGATTTCCTGATGGCATGACAATATACCTAGAGAACACAAAAAGCTTTACCCAAAACTATTGGACGAAATAAATACAGTAATGTGGCAGAAAATAAAAATCAATATATGTGGGGATATGGCAAGTCAAGCAGGGCTGACACCCTGATCATCTCTCTGAGACCCATAGGAGTTCACCCCAAAAAGCCTCCCTGCCCCTCCTCCCTGTCCTCTGCTGGCCTTGTAGCCAGCATTCTGCACCTGGCCCGAGGGTAGGAGCTGTTTACCGAAGCTGCTGCACAGATTATAGTTGAATTTCCATTTCCCTAAGGAAAAAGGGTGTTGCCACAAATAGCTTAACCATTGAGATTGCAACAATGATTAGTCCGACCATACTTCCTTTTTTCTGCCTGCTTGTTCGAGTATAAGAATAACTTCCTGTAACCCAATGAACACACTATCTATCCTCTGCCATAGTGTCCAGAGAAGCCTCTCTGCACGCTCACCCCCACCGGGGCCTGTTCTCCTCCTCCCCTATGACACCTCTCTGGTGGCAAACAGACTGGTGTGTGTGGGGTGGTCAATACAGGCTGTCCAGAGCTTGCCTTGAAAATATACATAAATGTGTGGCATTTTCATGTATAAATGAGGTGTCAGCAAAAAGGAAAACAAAAGTCTTAATCTCATCTAACCCCAAAAGACAAGATATCTTGGGGTGAACCTCACAAACGAGGTGAAAGACCTTGACAGGAAAAACTGTCAGACACTGTTACAGAAGCAGAGAATGGCACACAAAATAGAAGAACTTCCTGATCTTGCAGAGGAAAAGTAAACACTATTAAAACAGTGTCTTTGTCATATATTAGGTGGCTGAGTGTGTGTGTGTGTGTGTGTGTGTGTGTGCGTGTGTGTTTTCTACCAAAAGCAATCTACAGTTTCAGCACAACCCCAATATCAGTATCCCAATGACATTTTTGAAGGAAATTGAATAACTTGTCCAAAAAGTTGTAAGGAATCACTAAGAGCCAAAGCACTGCTGAGAAAGAAAAAAAAAAGTAAAATAAGGTGGTAGTGTGCTCCCAAGTTTAGTTTATATTACAAAGCAATGCAGTTAAAACAGCTTGGTGATAGAATAAAAATGGACACTTGAACAAATGAAAGAGAATAAAGAGCTCAGACAGGAACACATACACACCTAATATACGAAAAAGATATGGAAACAGTTTAATGCAGTCAAAGAGATCTCTAGAATAAATGATGCTGGGGAAATTGGACAACCACATGCAGAAAAAGGAAACTAGACCATCACTGACCACAATTCACCAAAATCAAATCAAAATGGAAGAAAAAACTCCAAAATTTGTAGAAAAAAACATTGCGTAATTTCCACATGAAAGTTGAATTTTTGAGACTTAACTCCACTAAAGTGATGTAAAGTGTAAGTGAAAATATAAATTGAACTTTGAACTAAACATATTGCACACAATAAAAACAAACTATACAAATATAACCAGGCAACCCAGTAAACTGAGAAGATATTTGCATATTGCACATCTGACAAGCAGCTGATATAAGGCACACACAACTACTACATCTCAACAACAATAACAAAAGCAACAACATCAATAAAAACATGGAACAAATAACTAAAGACACAGGGTTCTAAAAGGAGATACACATGTTGTTAAAATTTCGGAAGGCTCTTGCCGGCAGGTTGGCTTCACGGGCGGTAACAGAGACACGGAGACAACGGCTGGGCAGGGCAGCTGTATTTCTTTATTCAGGAACAACGATTCATAAACTAAGACAAACTAATAACCAAACAGAACTCTGCTGTCTCTTTGCGGCGGCGCAAGCACTCTCTCTCTTACTCTCGAACTCAGGAACTCAGGAACCCTCCAACTCTGGCACTCTGGAACTCAGGAACCCTCTCTCGGGGTTCCTTGAGGCGGGGCCAAGCGGGCCACGAAATTAACTGGACTGATGCAATTCTCTTGGCAGGGGAGAACTAGAACCCAATGTAAAGCATACAACACACACATGGCCCACAGAAATATGAAGAAATTCTCCACTTCACATATTAGAGAAATTTAAATAAAAACTACACTGAGATCCCATCTCACACCTGAGAGAAAACATCAACAGAACAGGAAATAACAGGTGTTGGTGAGAATGTGGAGAAAAAAGACCGCTTCACTGCTGGTGGGAATGCAAACTGGTACAGCCCGTTTGGAAGACTGTATTAAGAGTCTTTAAACAAATAAAAATGGAATTACCTTATGATCTAGCTATACCACTCTTAAGCATTTACCTAGTGCACACTCAAACAGTAACTCGAAGAGACATATACACCCCTATGTTCAAAGCAACATTACTCATAAGAGCCGAAGTGTGAAAGCGAATTAAATGACCATAGACAGAAGACAGGCTAAATAAGTTATAGAATACATACTCCATGAAATATTATTCTGTAATCAAAAAAGGTGATACTGTCTCCTTGGGGAAGAATAGGATGAAACTGGAGATGGTTATACTTATAGAAATAAGTAAAGAGATGACAGACAACCACTGGATTATTTCACTTACATGTGGAATCCAGAGAATTGATATCCATGAACTTGCAAAACAAACAAACAAAAACAGAAGCAATTTGTTTCTAAGACTTGATGAGAACAGTGGTGGTTATCTTTGGGAGGTGGATAGTGGGGCAGAGGACATTATTGGTGAGTCAGGTGTGGAGATCTAACCTGTCATCTTAACAATCTCCATAACTCACTATTAATCACAAATAAATTTGAGAAAATAAATTTATGAGGTATATACTCAATGGGACACTACTTGGCAACTAAAAAAAAAAAAAGATGATATTGTATCCTTCAGGATAAAAGTAAATGTAACTGAAGGCAAGTGTGCTTAGGGAATTAAGGAAGGAAGGAAAGGATAATTCCCAGACCATTTCACTCATTTGTGGAATATAGTGAGTTGAAATACATGAGCATACATACAGCCACCTAATATATGGGAAAAGGGCCAAAATCATTCTGTGCGCTGAAGAAATCTCTTCAAGAGGGCCAAACGGTGGTGCACCCAGTTAAGTACACATGGGTAAGTGCATGTAATATTAAGTCTAAGGACCTACTCAAAGACCTACATTCCACTGCCTGCTCCCCACCTACAGGGAAGACACATTGCCATATGCAGGGACCCAGGTTTACACGCCCCCTGTCCCCCACCTGCTGGATAGATACTTCATGAGTGGTGAGGCAGGTCTACTGTTACCTATCTTTCTCCCCTTTTCTATATTCCCCCCTTTCCCCAAATCCTACCTATTTCTATAGGAAAAAAAAAAGGAGAGTGGAGGAATGGACACTGGGAGTGGTGGGTTCACTGTGCACTGAACCCCAAGATAATCCTGTTGACAGTAAAAAATAAACATAAATCAAAGTAAAATTAAAAGCTAAGAACATAGGCCCTAGGTCAGATCAATGGGATTTACAATTAATGGTATTTAGATACTTTCCTCATATTTAGGAGCTACTTTATGCCCTAATCCAGCTTTCTAGTCCTATTCTCAACTCTGACACCATCTTCCCAAACAATACTTTTGGCCTATTTCCATGTTAGCTTTTGGGCTCAGGCAAAAATTAATATAGTCATGACCCCTTGGAGCAAAACTAAAACAGATGCCTTAGCTTCTTTCAACATGAAGACCCCGAATTCTATCTGTGCTGTTCTTACCTTTAGGTTCCTGATTATTACACAATGTGTTCTGCTTTATATCTTAATGCTTTTCAGCCACCAAGTTGCAGATGCTACCAGGAAGCCAACCTGACTTCCCCTGGGCAGATGACCTTGAACCCCACCCCTCAAAGCCCTTTATCACTAGGGAAAGATAGAGACAGGCTGAGGATATAAATTTACCTGACAACTTCCACATTCAGTGGAGAGGAAATTACAGAAGTTAGATCTTCCTCCTTCTACAACTCATAAAGATCTTTGGTCCATACTACTGGAGGGATAAAAATAGGGAAGTTTCCAATGGGGAAGATGGGATATGGAACTCTGGTAGTGGGAATTATATGAAAGTGTACCCCTCTCACCCCACAATTTTATTAGTCATTCTTAAATCACTAATATTTTTTAAATCTTTAAATAATAGTTATATGTTTTAGTTCACATTTATCTTCTTTTGAAACAATGACACAAAAGCAAGCACAGGTAAGAAAACATATAAATTCCTTAAAAGGTTGGGGCTGGGTGGTGGTGAACGTGGTTGAATGCAGAAGTTACAGTGCTTAAGGACAGAGGTTTGAACCCTCAGTCCCCACCTGCAGGGGGAAGAGCTTTACAAGTGGTGAAGCAATGCTGCAGGTGTTCCTCTGTCTCTCTCCCTCTCTATCTCCCCTACCCTCTCAATTTCTGGCTGTCTCTATCCAATAAATAAAGATAATAAAAAAATTTCAAAAAAATAAAATAAAAAGAAATTCCTCAAAAGGCTAAACACCATGTGATAGACAGAGAGATTTTAATCTAGGTATGAACCCACGAGAATTTTTAAAAAATATATCAATACAAAAACTTTTTAAAACATATGTGTAATATCTCATTAAATTAGTCACTATTCGTATTATTTGCCAGAGAGGCCAAGAACCCTTGCCCAACATTTAAACTGCCTAAATTTTCATCAGTTGACAAACTGGTAAACAAAATGTATCATATTCACATAAAGCAATACTAATAAATAATACTAATAAGCAATAATAAGAAATCAAATGTGAGCTCAATTGTTTAGAGATAGAGATGGAGTATTGCAATGGGAAACCAGGGTCCCAGTCTCAAACATCAGAATAAGAAAGCTAGTATTTATATATGAAGCAACATATATGATCAATGTAAATGTTGTGAGTTGAAAGAAATAAAAGCCCACATATTTTATGGTTCATTTTCTCAAAATGTATAAAAATCCAGAGAGACAGAAATTAGACAGCCTGTTTTCATGAGTTGTGAAAGATGAGAAACTGGGAATAACTGCTAATACGATTACTTTTCAGAGGATGGGAATGGTTTATAATTTTAAAAGATGTTCTGTAAACATACTAATTCTTGCAAACTGTTGTGTGTGTGTGTATGTGTGTGTGTGTGTGTGTGAAGACATATGTACACACACACACACTAAATTCAGTAACAGATAGTGAGATAGTGTCAGCACTTTAATTAGAAATGGACAGAATAAGTATAGAAACATTTTTACCAGAAAAAAAAAATTGGATCTGGTGGTGGCGCACCTGGTTGAGCACACATGCAACAATGCTTGAGGACCAAGTTCCGTTCAAGCCCCCAGACCCCACCTTCAGGGATAAAGCTTCCTAAGCGGTGAAGCAGTGATGCAGGAGTCTCTGTTTCTCTCTATCCCCCACACCACTTCCTTTCAGTTCCTTCTGTCTCTACCAAATAAGTAAAGATAAAAATTTAAAAAAATAAATTAAATAAGAGGTCAACAGATACACCACAAGATGTTTGCCTCAGTAATCATTCGGAAATGGAAGCAAAATGGTAAGAACATAGCATCTCATATCTGTGAATCTTTTTTTTTTTTTTTGTCAAAAATTCAAAGTAAGGCCAAGGAAAACTGCTCAGTAATATCACATAGGGCTTATATGCAGACAGTCTTAAGTCATAAGTCTGGGTATATGGGAGTTGGGCAGTAGCACACGGGTTAAGCCCATGTGGCGCAATGCGGCGCACCCCCCCCCCCCCCGTCACGAATGCCAGAGAGTCTTACAGGGTCATCTCCTCTGGACCTGCATTCAGACTTCAAGGAAGCTGGGCAGAAAAGACGAGAGTGGGATGACGCATTCTCCCCCCATTATTGTTACAAATAATTATACTGTCACAATTGATTAATAGTGCTTTGGCAGTGCCTGGTGAAAATGGAGTCAGAAGCACCCCCTCTCCCTTACACAGGGGCATATTTGAAAGTTACATTATAAAAGTGGAGAAGGTGGGTCAGCATAGACAGACAAAAGAAGTCATGTTATGACTTGCCCCTCATAGAAAGAATGCAGAGATTGAGGCCTCCCTGGTACAAGTTGACGTATTGAAACAAAGAAAGATTAATAGTTAAACTGTACCAGACCTAGATGAGCAGTGGTCCACGACTAGGCAAAGATCTGTTTGCCCCCCATAGAAGATTAATGATAGAAAGAGCCCTCCGCAAAAGTCAAAAACAATTCTGGGTATGACCTCCCCTGAGAACAGGACAATACTAAGCATTGCACCATTCTTCACAGTTATAGGGGAGTAACATGTAGCTTGCCAAAGCCACAAGACTAAGCTGGTTGTTTAGGCAACCTGAATGTAACCTGAAAAAAGTATAAAAGCTAAAGCAGTTTCACTATTAAAATGAGTCCAGATTCACCCTCCAATAGAGTGTGGTGTCTATCTGTTCTCCCTCGTGCCGACTCCTGACCCACTGGGGAGGTTGCCTTCAAGACCCCTGACCCTCCTGCTGCTCATCCACTGTGGTGGTCTGCGGCAACGCAAAACGCAAGGACCTGTGTAAAAATCATGGTTAGTGCCCCTGGATCCCCACCTGAGGAGGGGGGTTGCTTCACAGGCATGGAATCAGGTCTGCAAGTATCTATCTTTCTCTCCCCTTCTCTGTATTCCCCTCCTCTCTCCATTCCTCTCTGTCCTATCCAGCAACAATAACATTAATAACAACAACAATAAGAACTACAACAGTAAAAAAAAACAAGAGCAACAAAAGGAAATAAATATTTTTTTAAAAAAAATATATATATATATATATCTGAGCTGAGGGATATTCTGAACACTCTAATAAAAACTAAATTATCTTTTTACAAGCAGGGTGAGTGCTGGGGTTCAGTATCCACAAGATGACTCCACTGCTCCTTATGACCCCCCTTTTTTTGGTAGATGGTAAGATAGTGGAAGACAATGACAGATATAGATAGATGATAGAGAGAGAGAGAGAGAGAGAGAGACAGATAGAAGACCTGTAGATCTGCCTCGTGGTTCATGAAAGCTCCCAATCCCACTCCCGCCCAATCCCCAAAGTGGAGACCAATGACATGAACCTGGGTCCTCTTGCACAGTAATGTGTACACTCCATTTGGTGAGCCAACACTGGGTCCCTAAATTGTTTGTTTTATTTTATTTTTTTAAATTTCATTGATTATATGTAAAACAGAGAACACTTAAACATCATTAGTGTGAATATAATTTGGCATGGCTATTATTCATTGTGGGAAACAGATTCCTCAAAAAATTGAAGCTGACTTAGTACTGGTTTGCTTCTGGTTATATTTCCAAAAGAAATGAAAAGAGGATATGGAAAAGGCATCTAAAAATATCTACACACGAAAGTTTATTACAGCAGCATCTACAATAACCAGGGTGTGGGTAAAACCTAAATGTCGGCCAGTGGATGAATAGAATGGAGACGATTCCAGCACCATAAAGAAAGTACACTGTCATCTGCAGCAACACAGATGTATCCTGAGTGCATTATGGCAAGTAAAATAAGACAGAAAAAGACAAATAACTAACATGAGTTAGCTATTTGAAATCTGAAAATAAAAAGTGTAAAAACAGATAAAACATAAGAGGTTATTACCAGGGGAGTTGGAGAATGACCTTGAGAGGTGTTGGTCAGAGATACATGCTCAGGAAATGAGAGAGCTATAGAGCGCTGTGATTATAGCCAACAATAATGTACTGGTGCCTGGAAGTTGTCTTTATTTGCATTTCTCTGACAATCAGCGACCTGGAGAAATTTTTCATGTGTTTGTTAGTCTTTTGAATCTCTTCTGTAGTCAATGTTCTGATCATATTCTCTGCCCATTTTTGGATGGGGTCATTTGCTTTTTGTTGTTGTTGTTGTTGCTAAGTTTGCTGAGCCCTTTGTATATTTTGTTGTTTAGTCTCTTATCTGATGTATGGCATGTGAAGATCTTCTCCCATTCTGTAAGGGGTCTCTTTGTGTGATAGTTTCTTTGGCTGTGCAGAAGCTTTTCAATTTGATATAGTCCCATTGGTTTGTTTCTGCTTTAGACTTCCTTGCAGTTGGGTTTGTATCATCAAAGATGTCCTTGAGGTGTAGGTGGGAAAGTGTTCCACCAATGTTTTCCTCTAAGTATTTGATAGTTTCTGGTCTAACATCCAGGTCCTTGATCCATTTGGAGTTGATTTTTGTTTCTAGTGAGATAAGGTGGTTCAGTTCCATTCTTCTGCATGTTTCAACCCCGTTTTCGCAACACCATTTATTGAAGAGAGTGTCCCCCCCTCCATTTAATACTTTGGTCCCCATTATCAAAGATTAGATGTCCATAGGTCTGGGGGGTTGTACCCCTCTTATTCTATGGCTTTTTTGACAGTGTTTCCTTTATCTAAATAAAAAATTTAAAAAAGAAAAAGAAAACAACTCAAAAATATAATATCCAATTGCTTTTTTATTCTTTTCTTCTTTCTATTGCCACCAAGAGATCAAGAGAGACCAGTCCCAGCACTATAAATCCACAAATCATGTCGGCCATCTTTTAATTTTCTTTTTCTATTCTATTTGATAGGACCGAGAAAAATTGAGAGAGAAGGAGACAGGGGGAAAGAGAATGATAGACTCCTGTAGATGTGTTTCACTGATCCTGAAACTTCCTCTCTTCCACTACAGGTGGAGCATAGGGAGCTCAAACTCAGGCCATTGTACATATTAACGTGTCCTTTCAACTAGGTGTACCACCACCCAGGCTCCTCCAATTGTTTTCTTATCAATTTGATTATAACACTATATCTTTGCCAAGAAGAATATGTTTTTTCCACATGAAGAACGAAATGATTTGGCTATCCAATCTATTGAGATGAAATTAAATTATATTTTCAGTTCTTAAACTGTATTTCTCAGATCACTTAATTAGAATGAGGATTTTTTTTTTCACAGTTTTACTTCCTTTCAGTATTTTAAGTTCTCTGTGGTGTTTTTCCTCCTGTTAGACTTTGTGTGCTGTCTTTATTAAAATTTGGAAGGTTATTTAAATATATTTAATCATAACTCTTTTGAGTTACAAATGCCACAAAAATTTGTATTAGTGATTTATATTTTATTTATTTTGGATAGTTGTTAAGTTTAATATAGTCAAATTTTAAAAATATTTGCTTTAGCAGCTGCTGTTTTTTGTGTCTTGTCTGACAAGTCCTTTCTATGTCATGTGTGGAAACCAGATTCCAGTCTGGTCCACACATCACTGGATGAAGTTTTGGTGTTGTGGTATTTTTACATAATGGAGTGGTGAAGCCCAAGTGATGGTCAAAAGAAAAAAAGAAAGAAGGAAGGAAGGAAGGTAGGAAGGAAGGAAGGGGAAAGAGGCAAAGAAAAAAGATAGAAAGAAGAGAGCTTTTTAATATCCAAGGACCATGTATACATCCAAACTATATTTTGCTTTCTTCCCTGTCAAAATTTGTATTTCATATTTACTGCCTCAATAAGAATAGAATTTTCTGGAAGATGTGATGTAGATTCCCCATTTCAGTTTCTTACAAATATGTATCTATTCTAGTACCACTTACTAAGAAGTGTGTATCAATCACCACCCCATCAAACACAGATATTCCACTAGCCTGTGAGGTATCAGAAGAAATACTTTAAATAATTGCTTGTTAAATCTTCCATAGGTCATTACTTCTAAGGATTTACCTGTAGATTATGTTAAACTATTTTGATCCAATAATTATTATAACCTTGTAACTAAGGAGATATGGTGACTAAGAAAGTTTGATTCATCTAGGGTGATTTCAAGATTTACATGGTAAATGGCAAACATCAAAAGTACAAATGAAAAGCAGTTCTGATGGCAATCAACATGACAGTATATTCCCACAAAATACTTGTCATTCTTCATCTGAAGTGGATTCAAATAACACATGGCATTTTAGGTTAGATCTTAGGAAAGTTTTATCTCCTCAGGAACGCTCTGATTGTCACAAAGTATCTGAAGTTTAAATGTTTTAAGCATCCTATGGTACCAGATAAAGCATTGACACTAAAAACAAAATTTGAAAAGAGCCACTAGAAGGATTGTTTCAAGTGTTAACAATGACAGTCACAAGTTAAGTGTGAACTTCTCCAGCAATTTCTTGCAAGTGCCTTAAAAACTCCCATCTTGGGGAGTTGGGTGGTAGCGCAATTGGTTAAGCGCACATGGCAAGAAGTACAAGGACCAGGAGGGATCCCGGTTTGAGCCCCCAGCTCCCTATCTGCAGGGGAGTCGCTTCACAGGTGGTGAAGCAAGTCTGCAGGTGTCTGTCTTTCTCTCCCCCTCTCTGTCTTCCCCTCCTGTCTCCACTTCTCTCTGTCCTACCCAACAATGACAACATCAACAATAATAACTACTACAACAATAGAAATAAGGGCAACAAAAGGGAAAATAAATAAATAAAATTACAAAAAAAAAAACAAACCTCCCCTCTTTTGTCATGAAGGTCTTTTGGAGGACATGCCATTAGCTTCAAGCACACATCCTCTGAAGGGCTCATATTTCTACATACATGTGCAGGTCTGGCTACATTCTATTCTTCATCAATATTCACTCTCTTTCCCTCTAGATTTTCACCCTGATTGCCTTTCAATATTATATATTATGGGGGGGTAGGGAAAGGGCTCTTAGATAAGGTTAAAAAAATATATCCTAAATTTCACTATAGAGATGTAAGGGATTCCTAAAGTCACTTAGCAATCTGTTTCCCGCACAACCTATTATCACCCTAGGTCCTTTAAGTCCTAATTTGGGTCAGATCTTTAGAGCTAACCACAGTGACCCATGCTGGCTTCTCATCACACTTCTGGCCGCCTCTCAGGACACCTGGATTCCAAGGTGAAAGTATTTCTCTTGCCACTTCCTGAAGGGTTTTTGATACCAGAGAAATTTCCAGGAGCATCGCTCTTCTTCCCCCCCCTTCCCTATTTTTGCAGAAGGAAGTTCTGGTTTATGTTTTCCGTTTCAGTGGTTTTCACCCTGGCATCTAAAAAAGAGATGAGAAAAGCAGGTGACTTCAGTCAAATTCTCTACTTTTATTAGATAGAGATCCTTCTAAAATGTCCACAAAGGACTTAGTCCTCAAACGGAGTTTGACTCTCAGCAAGATGGCATTAAGATTCTCCCGTGGTTGGTCCCTAAGCCCTCACAGCTGTGTTGTTAGATTTTTTTCCCCCTGTCTTTCACAGTATAAATTTCCTATAGCCCCTATTAGCAACAGCCCTCTGTAGATAGATGTTATCCTGTCTAGATAGGACATCTCGGTCCCCTGAGCTAGTCTGATAGAGTATGGTCAGACCATCTCAGTTCCTTTGCTCTGTGCTGCTCAGTGGCTGTAATAATACTTTCCATTTATCTAAAATGTTCTAAAGTTTTTTTAATTATCTTTATTGGATGGAGACAGCCAGAAATTGAGAGGGTAGGGGAGACAGAGAGAGAGAGATAAAGAGAGATACCCCTGCAGCACTGCTTCACCACTTGCAACCACTTGGGAACCAGGGCTCAAACCTGGGTCCTTGAGCACTGTGACATGTGTGCTCAATCAGGTGTGCCACCACCCAGCCTCTATCTAATGGCTTTATTCTCGGAGAATCACTTTAACTTCTATTACTTTAATTTTCCTGACAGGCATTCGGGGGGACTGGAAGTTAGCTCAGTGGGTAGAGTGCATGTCTTACAGCATGGGAGGCCCTGGGTTAGGCAGCAGGTGCCCCATTGTGAGCACCACCAACAGCATCTGAGGAGTTCCATGGGTGATGGAGCAGTTCAAGGCCCCTCTTCCTCCCCCTCCCCCTACCCTCTCCCCCCTCTACCTCTCTCTCTCTCTCTCACTCTCTCTTCTTTCTTTTTAAAAATTTCTTTATGGGGTGTTAATGGTTTACAGTTGACAGTAAAATACTGTTGTTTTCGACAGGTTATGTTGTTTTCAATGGGCTGGCTTCACGGGCAGGTCACAGATGACCAGGGACTCATGGTTGAGCTGTAGGCAGTATCTCTTTATTCATGCAGGACGCAGCACAATCTAAGACGAGCTAAGCTAAACTCAAGGTAAAGTACTCTAAAACTCACAATGCTGTCTTTATATATACTTCCCAAGTAGGGTGGAAACAGGATGTGACATAGAGAGGGTGGAGAGAAAAGTGACTGGTGAAAATCAGGGTGTGACAAAGGAGGGATCAGGGTGTGACAAGGAGGGGGGGTGGAGCAAAAACATATCATGAAACAGTGGGGATTGAACCAATGCCCTGGAGGGAGGTGCTTGTTAACAGCGGTTATATAAATAGAATGAAGTGGTTATGTAAATAGAATAGTGTTAAGCAGGGGGGATTTAAACCAAATGAAACAGAAGGGGTCTCATGCATACCAACAAAATACAACAGTTCATACTTGCATAACACTTCCCAGTTTTCCACATAACAATTCAACCCCCACTAGGTCCTCCTCTGCCATCATATTCCAAGACCTGAGCTCTTTCCCTCACCCCAGAGTCTTCTTCTTTGATGCAGCACACCAACTCCATGTCCCTCTCTCTGATAGATATTTGAAGAATATATAGCCTCTATTATATTCTGAAAGGTAAACAGGTTGTTGGGTATGAAGGGCTGGTCAGTGATATGTAGGCACAGTGCAACATAAAGATATGCTTAACCAATGGCAAACAGGCAAACAGGCCACAACATAGAAGTCACACTCTAATTTTGAAAAAGAAGAGACTGCAGTACATGGAGTTCAATGACCCATCCAAAGCCCCTCATCTAGTTAAGTAGCAGGAACACCAGGCTCTGTAATCACTGTAATTCATTCATTAATATATATATATATATATATATATATATATATTTTTTTTTTACTGAAAGCCATTGCCTCTGTGTCTCTTGATTGCTTTGGCTGAAACCCCCAGCCCCTGAAGGAGTGACAAGGACCAAAAAGCACATTATCACAAGTCACGCACCCAGCCAGACCCATGCTTGGCAAAGCAGATGCTGATTTGCTGGAGACGGTTCGAGTGTCATTAAGGAAACAAGATTTCACATCTGGAGCCACCAGAGAATCATCCATTAACCGCTGACAAAGTCATTGTTCATTGTGGGGATTCCAGTTGAGAAGCTGGAAGGTTTTTCAGATACTGAAAAGATGAAAGATATCTAAAAATGCTCTAAGTTGATTCCGGAAGATGGGGGACTTGCAAAGTCAGAGGTGACTTCTAAGGCCACAGGGAGCTGAAAAATATGCAAAGGGAAGAATGTCTTTTGGTGAATAAATGAGAATCTGCACTGCCATTTCTGGAGATTCACCCCTGGTCTTAAACCAAACAGTATGTGGTTTCTGCCATACTCAAGGAGCCCCTCTCCTCCAGGCAGCCCACCAGCTGGACTCTGCACCACTTCTCAAACTGCTCACCTATGCTCCATCCAATGTACCTGCTGGCTTAAATCATGTCTAACTGATCTTCTGTGGATGTGCAAAGTGTAACTTTCTATCCCCATCTTTGTATTAAAGGGGTATTTAGAAGGGCAAGGGACACAGCATAGTGGTTATGCAAAGGACTGTTATGCCTAAGGCTTTGAGGTTGCAAATTCAATCCACTATATTATTAAAATGATCCTGGGTTCATACTCTCAGAGGGATAAAATATAGGGAAGCTTCCAATGGAGGGGATGGAGTATGGAACTCTGGTGGTGGGAACTGCATGGAATTTTACTCCTCTTATCCCTCAATCTTGCCAATCATTATTAAATCACTAATAAATCATAACAACCATAATAATAATACCAGAGCTGAGCAGGGATCAGTATCTCTCTATGTATGTGTTTCTTTCATAATTTTTTTAAAGCATTGCTTGGAACAACCATGGGTTGAGGGAGGGGGTAAAATGTATTCTAAGAATCTATATCTGTCTTCAAGGATATTTATACATGGACATTTTGAAGAGGAAGTTCTCTGGAAGCAGAGACACACCATCTGTCAATCAGGTGTTCAAACCTCTGTGTGACAACAGAGAAGTGAAAGGGCTCAAAGCTGGTCATGGCACGGAAAAGACCTAAACAATTCTAGGATGAAGGAGTCAGTACCTCTAGCCATTGTTTAGCAGAGGTCTCTCTCTGTCTTTTGTTTTAATATTTCTTTTTTATTTTATTTATTTATTTACTTATTTATTTATTATTTATTGGATAGAAAAATCCAGAAATTGAGAGGAGGAGGGGGGAATTGAGAGGAGAGGCAGAGAGACATCTGCAGCCCTATTTCACCACTTGTGAAGCTTTCCTCCCTGCAGGTGGGGACCTGGGGGTTGGGGGGGTCAGATCTGGGTCCTTACACGTTGTAACATGTTTACTCAGCCATGTGCACCACCCTCCAGCCCCTAAAGGTCTTCTCCAATCATTCTGTCCGTTACTGTCCACCAAAATAGCTCTCTGTCTATTCATTCATTCATTCGTTCATTCATTCATTTATTCATTCATTCATGTGTGTCTTCACTGCTCTTTGTTTCCCTCTTATCCTCCCTCACCCAACATGAAGCACCATCCTGACTAAGGAAGCAGATAATACATGTTCTCCTAGAGGCCTTTAGGTTGAAACTGCAAGCAAAAACAACAACAACAAAAAAAAAAAAAAAAAAAAAAAAAACAGCCTCTTTCCAGGCTTGATTTGACAGTGCATATTGCTGAAACCTCTAACCATTCTAAATCATCTGTGAAACTGTAGATTTTACAAGGTACCTTGAACATATTTTATAAGGCACTTTGTAGGCACTGCCATTAAAATTAATTGCTTCAGATATCATTAAAAGGAAGGCTCTGAAACAAAAGTCATTCTCGTCAGCTTGTTTCTCCTCCTCTGTAGCTTATTTTCTGTCAGTGTAGCATTTGCTTTGGAACCAAGGCTCCTTCTGTAGCCAGGGCTTCCTTGCTTAGGCAAGCGTCTCTCTGTTTACAGCAGCCTCTGATGTGCTTTCCTAACCCTATGGGACTTTTCCATATAGATAGGCTGCTTCAGACCCTATTAAGAGCCTGAGGATGGATCTGTATTTGATATATTGTATTAATGACAGCAGGCTGTAGGCTATGATTCTGTGGGTTTGAGTGGTATCAAATTCTTGATGAAGTCATGGTTTTATTTTGTACCTATTAGTCATTAATAAGCCACCTTCTTTTCAGAGAGAAGAGCCAGAACTTTTGGTACCTTTGAGGCAAAGAATCATAAAACAAAATTCCAGGAGACTTGAGGAAAAGTGTGACCAGAAAAACATATGAGCTGACAGGATGTTGAGGTGAGGCATAGAGGAAATGTCTAGGGAGGAACGGGGGTCAACCAACACCAAATACTGTCATCAGGACTTTGCACTGGACCGTTCTGACTTATAAACCTTTGGCTAGTCACTTACATTTGTTTTCCTCGAGGTCAACCTTCTCAGAGAAAGACTCAGTTCAAAAGTTTCCATGAGTATTCACAGATGATGTCAATGCCAGAACATACATTCTTGTGCCCTGGTTATTCTGCTGACCTTGAGCTAAGCTCTCAATCATCTCCGTGTTTCACTGACTGATGCTTGACTGTCGCCTGCATGAGATTCTTGCTGAATGCAGGTTCTTGAACTCCATCACCAATTTAGTGAACTGTATTCTTCAAAGGCAGTGCTCAGAGGGTCTATGTTTGTCTGAAATACTTGCTACTTAATTCTTATCAGTGAAGGTCTTGACAGAGCACTCACCTAACCCAAGGATGATGCCTGACTAGGTTCAATAGAGACATGAGAGGAAGCTATGTCTTGAAATTTAAGGAAGATCCTCCTCTTTGCAGGTGAGTTATACATATCAGACCAGCCTTGGAACTCTAACATGAAAAACTCAACTGTGATTAGGCCTCATTTAGTAACAGCAAATGCTGTGTGTGTGTGTGTGTGCGCGCGCGTGCGTGTGTGTGTGTGTGTGTGTGCGCGTGTGTTTGTGTGTGTGTCTGCGCGTGCGTGCATCTCTGTGTGTTTCAAGCCTTTGGGTACAAATTGTGTTTTCTAACATGTCAGCATTTTCCTAATACAAGTTTCTGCTGCTAATCTGTTTTGCTGTGAATACTGGGTAAACTTCATGCCCAGCAGCTAAAATTTTTGGATGCAACAATTCATTTACAGAATTCTCATATATGCTTCATGGCATAAAAGTAGGATTTTTGTAGAGTTGAATTTCAGAGCTCTCATACAGCTGAACATTACACGGGCCAACTTCCTTTTTTTTTTTTAATTAGAAGAATTAACATGGTTTTCTCTTTCCACACCCATCCCTTGCCTAATTCTAAACAGCTTTTCACTCAAATGCCACATTCCCAGCTTTGACAGATCTGTTCTTCCCTCTTTTCTGCTGCCTCAGCACTCTGTCTTGTCCTCTTTGAAACATCTGTCTGATATTGGTTTTATTTCTCCATGAGTCTAACACTAATGAATCATTGAGAACAGAAACTGCATCATCACCCTTGCAAATTGTAGGCAGTGCAGGGAATCCAGTAAGAGCACGTTACAGCTGAGTGAAAACAACTTAACATAGGGTCTGTTGGAGTTAGTGGAAGACTTAAAAGTCTATTATCATCCACAGACTTTCTCTGGATAAAGACAGAGAGAAATTCAGAGAGAAGGGAGAGATAGTAAGAGAGCTGTAGAGAGAGAAACAGGAGAGGAAGAGAGGGGCAGAGAGGGAGAGGGAGACTTAAAACATGGCTTTACCACTCATGAGTCTTTCTCCAGGCGGTTGGGAACCAGGCACTTGAACTGAATCTGTGTGTATTGTATGTGCACTCAACCAGATTTTCTTTTTTTTTTTCTTTTTTTTTTAAATTTAAGAAAGGATTAATTAACAAAACCATAGGGTAGGAGGGGTACAACTCCACACAATTCCCACCACCCAATCTCCATATCCCCTCCCCTCCCCTGATAGTTTTCCCATTCTCTTTCCCTCTGGGAGCATGGATCCAGGGTCATTGTGGGATGCAGAAGATGGAAGGTCTGGCTTCTGTAATTGCTTCCCCGCTGAACATGGACGTTGACTGGTTGATCCATACTCCCAGTCTGCCTCTCTCTTTCCCTAGTAGGGTGGGTCTCTGGGGAAGTGGAGCTCCAGGACACATTGGTGGGGGTCTAGATTTTCTACCCCCCCTCCATGCATGCAAGCTCTTATTACCCTCCTCCACCACCGCCACTAGGGCTTCACTACTGAGTGAATCAACTTGTTCAGATAGGTAGAGAAATAAAAAAGAAAAATGATGGAAAACACCACAGCACTAAAGATTCCTCCAGGGCAGTGGGGGTTAGACTTGAACCTGGGTCACACATATTGCAATGCAGGCATATATAACTAGAACATGAGAGCCAACCATAACTTGACCAGGGACGTCTGAATGTAGAGACTGTGTACTAGTAATATCATTCCATTGTGCTGTTCAGATTTCCTCACTATGCACAAGCCATCATAAAGATGGAGAACTTGAGAACATGAGAGGTCACTGAGCCAAGAATTGTGCTCTTAGGTGCTAGAAAACTATAACACGTACATACACACTATATTCTTTTAAATTTTTAATTAATTAATTTATTTATTCCCTTTTGTTGCCCTTGTTGTCTTATGTTGTAGTTATTATTGATGTCCTAGTTGATGGACAGTACAGAGAGAAATGGAGAGAGAAGGGGATGACAGAGAGGGGGAGAGAAAGATAGACATCTGCAGACTTGCTTCACCACTTGTGAAGTGACTTCCCTGCAGGTGGGGAGCCGGGGACTTGAAGCAGGATCCTTCCGCTGGTCCTTGAGCTTTGTGCCACATGCACTTAACCCACTGAGTTACCGCCCGACTCCCCACACTATATTCTTAATTTTTTTTTAACTATTGCTTAATTTTGGCTTATGGTGAACATAGAGCCTCAACACCTCAGGCAGTAAAGCTTTTTGCATAACCACTATGGTATTTCCTTGGTCTTGTAACTACATAACATTTTTCCACATTTTCTTTGCTTTCTTTTTTTTTTTTTCCTTGCCTCCAAGGTTATTGCTGGCTTCAGTGCCTGCACTAAGAATCCACTGCTCCTGGAGGCCATTTCCCCCATTTTTGTTGCCTTTGTTGTTGTTATTGTTGTTGGGTAGGACAAACAGAAATCAATCGAAAGAGAAGGGGAAGACAGAGAGAGGAAAATAAAGATAGACAGACACCTGCAGACCTGTTCACTACCCACAAAGTGAAGCCACCCCCCTGCAGGTGAGGAGCTGGGGGGGTAAGAACTGGGATCCGTATGCTGGTCCTTGCTCTTTGTGCTGTGTGCACTTAATCTGCTGCACTACTGTCTGACCCCCACATTTCCTTTGTAAAGATTTTATTTATTTATTTATTGGATTTATTGGATAGAGACAGAGAGAAACTGAGAGGGGCAGGGGAGGTTGAGAGGCAGAGAGACAGAGAGACACTTATAGCACATCACTAGTGAAGCTTTCCCCCTGCAGGTAGGGACCAGAGGCTTGAACCTGCATCCTTGTCCCACCACGTGACCCTGCTACGTACATTAAAGGGTTTTTGTTTTCAGTTCCTGAGTATAGGCCTTCAGTCTTTCATTGATCCTTGTATCATGTCCTTTTCTATATGACCTAAGGCAAGTCTCCATTTCCTTTTCTCAAGAAGTAGAATTATGTGATCTCCATTGAATTCTCAGCCAGTTTAGAGACTTGCTTTTGTCTGTAGAATCTAATGGAAACAATGGCAAGCCAGTTCTGAACACACCTTCTCAAGGCTCAATCTTTGGGAATGCAAGAACTGTAGTGAGGCATAGTGTAGCCAGAGGAGGCATAGCAGTCATCCTATTGTCCCAACGAACAGCAAAATTGTCCCAGAGACATTCCTGTGTGGGTAACTGTCCTTTGGACTGTGGACATTCAAAAGCAGAGTGATGAGACCAACATACCTCATCTGAAACACAAACTCAATTGGCGGTGGTGGCTGATGTTTAAGGCCACTAATTTCTTGAGTCATACAAATCCCAGGTGTCCAAATGCAATGACCTATATCTCTGTTTTCAGGAGACTAATGCCTGCAGGGGATGCCCCAAGGTTCAGGATCCTGTAGGTTGGACTTTTCCTGTTCTAACTCAGCCTTAAGGTGCTGGATGTCCGACACATTATCAACACTCCTTATTGCTTTGACTTCAGTTATTGCTCTAGAGTTTCCTCTAACTTGAGAGTTTTAATCTCGTGTTAATAAAAATGTGGTTGTTCAGGCAATTTGTTTGGGTATAATTATGCCAGTCTCCTAGGAAATTACTGCCACCTAACTGATTATAGATTCACCTTGGAGACACTGCATCTGGCTGCTTCTTGTTCAGTCAAGTGCTCCCTTGCCAGAGACCAATACATAATGCTTGAAAACTCTCTGCTCAGACTGCTTCTGCCTCCTTGGCATGATTCTTGCCAGCAACACCCAGCAGAAAATACAGCTCCAGAGAGTCGAAAGGAGCCTGGGCATCTAGAGGCATATCGAAGCAAGGAGGTAAGTGGCTATCAAATTGGAAAGAGACAACTTTTGCTCAAATTGTAGCTTTCTTTTTCTTCATATTGTCTTGAGAAAATGAGGCTGCCTTTATTGTTTTTGAAGGAAAGTCTGTCTCTTAGAGGCATTGACAGAATATTCAATGTCCAGGAAGTAGTTCTTTCTGATCTCTGGGGACTTGATGGGAACTCCTTCATTGTAAAATCTATTTATATTGCTCCTTTGAAGAATATTGATTTGTGACCACAATGAAATGGATACTTTATGGGAAAAAAAAGACCATTGTGCCTATAAGCAAGGCCAGAACATTGACAGAGGCTCATCTCAGGTGGAAGAAGTAAAAGAGAAATTTGTCTGCAGAGAATTTTAAAACAACAACAAAACAGACCCAAAGCCACGCTGCTTTTTCATTCACTACCACAAGCTAGTACTTGGAAATAATACCAGCGCTGAGTGATCATTTGCTGTCAGGCCCGTCACCCCGACCTGAGGAGTGTTTTCCACCTGCCTGTGTGCCCAAACCTTTAGATTGAGCCCTTTAAGGAGGCTACAGGCTGACCCCAATGATCGTGGCAAAGCTTAGACCTTTTCCAGAATCTCCCTATGGGAGATACCTTCAGTCATTTTTTTTTTCAGTACACAGTGTCCAGAGGGAAAAATATGTTTCACAGAGCTCAGAAATGATTGAAAGTCAGCCTGTTCTCTGATACCCCAGAAAGCAGCCAGCAGAAATAGTGAGGGTTCTTGGTGCTTTCAGTAGAGAAATGAAGATGGAGAACAGAACCACCACAGCCAAGTCCTATGTTCCAAATTCAGTTCCTCCTCCTCCCTCTGAAGAAAACATAACTCATAGGGCTGGGTGGTGGCATACCTGGTCGCATGCATGTGTTATAATATGCAAGGACCAGGGTTTGAGCCTTGCAGGCGGCAAGCTTTGTAGATGGGGAAGAAGTATTGCAGAGGTCTCTCTGTTTCTCTTCCTCTCTATCACCCCTTCCATCTCAATTACTGGCTGTCTCTATCCAACAAATAAATAAAAAGAAGTAAATATTAATTAAAGTAATTTGAAAGAAAACATAACGCACAGATAGAAACCATGTCTTCTATATCAGAGTAGTATAACCTCATCTGAAATATGCCTGACCTTCAGATAGATAAACTCTTAGATATAATCTGGGAATTTGCATCTTAAAAATCTCATGAGTTTTGAACATAAGTTGGCAGTCTTTAACTACCCCTCTGGAGAAATAAAATGTCAAGTAGACCTAAAATAGACTTTTGAAACATTCCTCAGACTTAGTTTCCACAAAGTGTTTAGTTTTACCTAAGCAGCATCAATGGAGTAAGGGCCTAGCTTTACTTGAAGATGATGACTCGGTGGCAAAACATTACAACCTCCTATTTAGACTTCACAAATAGAGTCCCCCCATAATTCTGACACTTTGTAAATGACCTATGGAACTCCTCACCAATGACATTACTTCTGTGACACTTCAGCACTAGTGCCTTCTTACAGAGAATGACACGAAGGAAAGTAAAACTGTATCAAGTGCCAAACTGGTTGCAGCTTTTGGACATATCACACAACAGCCTCTATATCGAAACACGTGAGAATTTCAGAACCCTGCTAAAATGCTTCTTTTCTCAGCAAGTTTTCTTAAGCTCCTTCACTTCTCCTCCTTCCCCTCCTCCTCCCCCATCATCATCACCTTCTTCATCTTCCTCCTCCTCCTCCTCCTACTTCTCCTACTCCTCCCCCATCATCATCACCTTCTTCATCTTCCTCCTCCTCCTTCTTCTTCTCCTACTCTTCTCCTCCTTTTTCTTCTTCTCCTTCTTCTTCTTCTTCTTCATCTTTTTCTTTCTTCTCCTCTTCCTCCTTCTCCTTCACCTCCTCCTCCTCCTCCTCCGTCATCACCATCATCTTCTTCTCTTCCTCCTCTTCCTCTTCCTTCTTCTTTTCCTTCTTCTTCTCCTTCCTCCTCCTTTTCTTCCTTCTTGTTATTTTACTTCCTTCTTCTTCTGAGTTGTTCACCACTTCATAATTCTATCATGTATTGGACTGCTTTCCAATGATGCTTGTATATTATTCTCCTGATCCTAAGTATAATCTCCTTAGTTCAGAGGTCACTCAGTTAATATCAGTCAGAGGGCATATTATGCCTAAACAACACACTGGTGTTTTCTAGATTTGGGGGGGGGTAGATTTTCACTTGTGTCTTGGGGTTGAGGAATAATCATCATTATACCATCAGTACTGAGAGAAAGGAGGGGCTGTGGGAAGCTGGACACACAGCGACTATCTCACAATAAGACTCTGCTGAATGTCTCTGTAGGATCTCATGACTGAACTGTCATGTAGGTCACTCTGTCCCTTTATACACTGGGTGTGTCTGCATAAAGCGATGGCAAGTATAAACATATTAAAGGAAGTGAGAATATAGTGACAAGCATAACATCACACAAGGACAACCATATTATTTTATAAACCTGCTTAGTGTCCTATGAATATGAAGTCTGTTGTATAAACACACAATTTCTATAGTTAGAAACTAGTACTGGGAAGGTGCTGAGACCCTCATCATAGACACCAGTGATGCTTTAAAAATGCCCACTGTTGAGTGTAAATTGGTCCAAACTCTGTGGAGAGCAGTCTGAAGAACTCTCACAAGGCTAGACATGGACCTTCCATATGACCCAGTAATTCCTCTCCCTCACTCCAAAGCTAACCTTAGCAAGTCAAGGACTGCAAAAGTTGAGTAAGGGCAAGAGACTGGCATACTTTAATGATGACTCTTTAGTCACTATCAGGCCACCCCATCAGCTGGGGTCCTATTCGGGGAGTCCTGAGATTCCCAAACAGACATGATGGGCAGACCTTAAATAAATACTTCTCTTCATTGTTATAGGTCATCTCTATCAGGAACAACAACAACAAAAAGACCCCTTTGTGAGCCCCCATAGGACCTTGCCCTCAACTTGTAACAATAATGATAGAGAATGTTCCATCCTCTGAAGGGAGGCTGGACAACATACTCTATGCTACACCTAAGGAAGCTGAGTCCTGATATTGGGGCAGCTTGGAATGTTCCTACTCATGACCATAGAATGTGATCTCAGATCTACAGGGATGCAGAGGTCACATAGGCTGCTGAATATGGGCCTCAGATCACATCAAATCAGTGATGTTTATAATCAACAATATTTATAATCCTTCCCCATATTAGGGAGCTACTCTCTTCCCTGATCCAGCTTTCTGTCCCTTTTCCAGCCATGACATCTTCCCAGACAATAACTTGGATCCAATTGCATATCAGATTTCAGGTTCAGAGAAAAAAATAAAAACAAACAAAACTAGTATAGTCACAGTACCTTTGAAATATAACTAAAGTATGCCTATAAGCTCTTTACAAAATGGAGGACCACCCCCAACACTTCATCTACACTATTTCAGCCCATACAATTGCTCAACAATTTGATTGGCTTTGTGTGTTAACTCTCTTTTCAACCTCCAGGTTCCATATGCTAGCATGAAGTGGACCAGACTTCCCTGGACAGACAAACCCAGCAATGTGTCCTGGAGCTCTGCTTCCCCAAAGCCCTGCACCACTAGGGAAAGAGAGAGGCAGGCTGGGGATATTGATCAGCCTGTCAACACCCATGTTCAACAAAGAAGCAATTTCAGAAGCCCGACCTTCCACCTTCTGCATCCCACAATGACCTTGGGTCCATACTCCCAGAGGGATAAAGAATAGGAAAGCTATCAGGGGAGGGCATGGGATATGGAGATCTGGTGGTGGGAACTGTGTAGAGTTATATCCGTCTTATCCTATGGTTTTGTTAATGTCTCCTTTTTTAAATAAGTAAAAAAAAAAAAGATTTAAAAATGCCCACTTTCAGAGTCAGATGGTCATACACTGGGAAGGGTGTGCATGTCCTCATGTGCATTCTCCCAGATTCAAACCCTTCATCATTTTTGGGACAGGGAGTATTTGTGGCTGGTGGAACATCTCTGAAATGGCTCTTCTTTCTATTTGTCTTTTCCTCTCCCCCTCCCTCTATCACCCTCTATCAAAAAAGAAAAAAAAAAAAAAGAAAGAAAATGTCCACTTCAAGTTTTAATGTCTGTGAGTCTCAGGTTGTATATATGGCATATCAGTTATGCAAAAGACTCTCATAGCTGAAGGTCCAATGTCCTGAGTTCAATCCCCTGCACCACCATAAGCCAGAGCTGAGCAGGGCTCTAGTATTTCTCTCTGTATCTCTTTATCCTTAAAATAAGGGAAATAAAATAGTTTAAAGCTAAAAAATAAAAGTAAATATCTTACGCATATACATAAACATCTTTTATATGCTTTAATGTAGATTTTTAAAATTTTTATTTATAAAATGGAAATGTTAACAAATCCGTAGGATAAGAGGGGTACAATTCCCACCACCAGAGCAACGTATCCCAACCCTTCCCGTGATAGCTTTCCTGTTCTTTAGTCCTCGGGAAGTATGCACCCAGGATCATTATGGGGTACAGAAGACGGACATCTTAAGAGTACCCATAAGCCCACTCTATATCATACTCGTTACCTCTAATTCTAGTGATTACATTAGATTCTGTGCTTACTCTGAAAATCCTGACCTTACCCCAAATATGCAGGGATAATATAGGAATAGCAAATAAGGCGTCTGTTAGCCTGAAGGCTTTTTGACCTGTTATCTGTGTTTACCCTGATATTAGCAAACACCATAGAAGCTTGAAACAGCACTACAAACATAGCAAAGAATTTCTGATGTATTTGGTATAATATGTAGCAACTAATAATTAAGAAAAATATTCTATCATAATAACAGAAATAACAGGCATTATAATACAGGGGGTCTATAAAGAAATCAAGGGCTCTCCAACATAGCTCTATAAAAGCTTGATAATCACCACCTGCCACTAAACTTCAAGGAAACCGTAAACTCCTTGTTGCTAGTAAGTCTCCACCAAAAGAAAAAGGCTACATTGGATTTTGGGAAACTCAACATTTGATTTCAGATTAAAATTTATTCTGCAGGTAAGAAAGATATGTACATGGATACAGCAGATGCCTTGTCATGAACACAGCTCAAGTTTGAGCCCAGCACCATATGGGAGTTGCCATAGAGCCAGGGGGACATCCATTGCTATTATCTATCTATCTATCTATCTATCTATCTATCATCTATCTATCTATCTATCTATCATCTATCTATCTATCATCTATTAATCTACCTATTAATCTATCTATCTATCTATCTACCTATCATCTATTTACCTAGCTTAATAAAAGTTCAACCAGGAAGCATTAAAATCACACCTGTGTGAGGCCCTAGCCAAGCACAACACACACACACACACACACACACACACACACTCAAGCATACCTGGGTTTGGGGCACAGATAATAAGCTCAATGTATAGGTATGTATTTGGTCATACACACAGCCCAGGTTTAAGTGCTAGTACCCTCTGGAGCGTGAGAGTACTGGTGTCCATGGTATGTGAGAACTCTGATACTGTAGTATATTTCCCAACTATATGCAAACAAAGATGGTGGATATGTAGATTGTCTTATTGAAACCCCAAAGACTCTTTTGTACATAAAACTTTGACTGTTACATGACTTACATGCTACATTCAAAGTTTTATGTACAAAAGAGTCTTTTGGGGTTCTGGGCTTCTTTTGACTAAGAAACAGACACACTGATGCTAGTCTTTCGTAAATACTACTGTCCTCTCAACTTAAGGCCCCAACAATTCCTGTTCCATGCAAAGACTATGACAAGTGTCATCTTGTGGTTTCTGTTTGTTAATACACTTAACAAAAAGAAGAGTAAACCTTAACAAATGGACACTAGCTAAAGTTCAGACATTGGAAATAGAATGTCATCACTCTTAAGCCAGGTCATTTGCCCTTTGGTCTATGAGTGTCCTAGAAAGGAAATCATTCCTGAGATTGACTTCAGGTAAGCTCACTTTTAGCCATGATTTACTGAAGGTGACTGGCTGGATTGGAAATACTTTCTCATATTCAACAAAAGAAGATCAAATATTTTCAATTCAACAGTAATGAAAATCTGAAGACATGAGAGCCTCATACAGTGTGATGTCAGTAGATCCCAACATGAACATATTAGTCAATAGCAGAGCAATTTTATATGATGCAGAAAATAAAATCAAATGGCAAAAGGTATGGCCAAGAGCAAAAGATGATCAACTTCCATTTCTAGTTAGGGTGGAAAAAATACACAGAAGTCAGTTTCTCTCATTCTGCCAACAAAAACAGCAAGAACAAAACACACACCTGCACAAGTAGGAGCTTGTTGCTTTTCTGTGTTCTGTTATTATAGATCATCAGTTAAGTGAGGACACAGAGGAAACTGATTAAAAAAAAGAATAAGATTGACAAGTATTTCTGAGAAAATGAGGAAACTATGGTTTGTTTTATTCCTTGTGAAAGAGCTGCAGTAGACATATAAATCCATGATAACTGAGTGTAAGGAGAAAACAATTAACCTTTAGCATCTTCTACTGGCTGCCTAGACAGATTGTAATTTTAAGGGATTTCAGTGAGTGAGTTGTCCATTTCTTGGCTGTATAACTGAGGACAGGGGAATAAACCAGAGTGATAATACCAATAAATAATTGTGCTCCTTCTCAAATTCAAGGCAGCAGTTATCAAGAACTATGGATGGAATATAAGAATGGTTTTATACCTATTGAAGTATAGGAAATAATGCCTACCCTGGTTATTTATCCAAAGAGCACAAAATACTTATCCAAAGAGATCTATGTGCACTCATATTCAAGGCAACATCATCTGTAATAGTCAATATTTGGCAACAACTTACACGTCCAACAACAGGTAAGTGCTTAAAGAAGTCATGGTACATATACACAACAGAATACTACACAGCTATAAGAAATGATGCTATCTTCTTTATGGATACAATATGGATGGAATTGGAGAGAATTGTGTTGAACAAAATAATTCAGAAGGATCTCACTCATTGATAGAATTTAAGAAACAAAGGAACAGACAATACTGGTTGAACCCTCTCTGGATCAAAGCCTATTGTAGCATATTTGAGGATTCAGAAGAGGGAAAGAAAAATCACTGAGAGAAGGGGGGAGGTAGCTATGTTACTATGGTAGAATGGGATGGTATACTTTGTGGAGGACAAAGTGTACTGAGACCTACCTTAGGGAAATATGGAAATGTACCCTTATCATAACAAGAATACAGCAAATCAACATCTCCCTCTTATGAAAGTGGTACTGGAATTTTAAAAAACATATTGAATGTCAGTTTAGATGTATATTAGAAACATTTCAGAATGTCAAAACCAAACAAAACTGGTGGCTGAAATTCAAACACGAAGAAGACTTTGTCTCATTACTCTATGTTAAAATATCAGATTTCTTAATGGTATAACACACATGCACACATGCACACTAATTTAAGTCCCTTACTAGCATCCTAGTAAAAAAAAAAACATTTTTCTTTAAAAAAATACATTTTTGGGTGAAGGTTAGATAGCATAATCGTTATGCAAACAGACTCTCATTCCTGAGGCTCCAGAGTCCCAGGTTCAATCCCCAGCACCACCATAAGCCAGAGCTGAAAAGTGCTCTGGTTAAAAAAAAAAAATATATATATATATATATATACATTTTTGTCAATAATAATTTTACAGTTTTAAAAATTGTCACTATGAATCCATAATCAAGAAAATTAATTTGAATGTCAAAAGTTGAAAAGGTGAATGATTCTTAAAGTTTGAAATGACTATGATAAATTCATTAAAAGAATTGGAACAGTAGAGCTACTCATGCAGAGGTATGAAGAATCTCAGTGAACAGATGGGGCCTACAACAAGTAAAAGAAATTGAATGAACAAGTAGAAAATGAAAAACATAACTTTAGACATTAAGAAGCCATTTGATGGTATCAGCAGTAGATTTGACATGACAGGAAAGAACAATGGGAATGTTCTGAACTGAATACAAAGAAAAATAATGGAAACACTGAATAGCACCTTAGAGATCTGAGGAAAATATTAAATAGCCTAACATATGTGTAATTGCATTTCTTATAGGAGAGAGAGAACACAGGTCACTGGAAATACCTGAAAAGTGATTGGTTCAAAATTTTCAAAAATTATTAAATAATTGGGGTATTCACTGAAACTTAAGAAGAATAAATTAAAAGGAAAATCAACTCAACTACCAGAGACACACTTAAAAATCAATGATAAGAGAAAAAAAATGATGAAAAGCAGTCATGGGAAAAGATTACATACAAGAGAAAAACTGGTATAAAAAAAAAGAAAGAAAATCTTAACCTGTCACCTTAACAATGGAGGCCAGAAGTCAAAGGAACAGCATCTGTGAAAGGCTGAAAAAGAAAATTCTGTCAACCTAGAATTATATGCTAAGAAATAAAGGCAAAATAATGACATTTCCAGAGAGAAAAAGAAAAAAAAAAGTGACATGATTTACTTTCAAAATATCTGCACTGTAAAACCTATGAAGAGAATTTCTTCAAGGTGAAAGGAATGCAGTTGTGAATAGAAACCCAGAAATGCAAAAAGTCTTCCAGGACTTAAACTAGATTTACATGTGATGCCATGTAATGCATCAATGTTAAGACTTTCAGTTTGTGGGAGTTGGGCGGTAGTACAGCGGGTTAAGCGCACATGGCACAAAGTGCAGGGGAGTCACTTCACAGGCGGTGAGGCAGGTCTACAGGTGTCTATCTTTCTCTCCCCCTCTTAGTCTTCTCCTCCTCTCTCCATTTCTCTCTGTCCAATCCAATAGTAACAACAACAATAATAACTACAACAATAAAACAAGGGCAACAAAAAGGAATAAATAAATATTTAAAAAAAAAAAGATTTTTAGTTTGTTATTAGAGTGTGGTAAGGACAGATTTCAACATCCAGGAAACTGTTGGTATGCTTCTAAATTCTGCTTCTAAGACCCCTTCTGTTTCATTGGTTTAATCCCCCCTGTTTAACACTGTATTCTATTTATATAACCACTGTTAACTAAGCAGTTAACTAACTCCAGGGCATTGGTTTAATCCTCACTGTTTTGCACACTTTTTCCTTCTCCCCACCCCTTATCCTATGTACATCCTCTTTGGACATGACTCTTCCGCCTCAGGATATATAAGGACAAGACTGTGATTAGAGATAGCTTAGATTGTGCTGCTGCGTTCCACATGAATAAAGACTGAACTGCGTACCACTCAGCAATGAGTCCATGAGTCCCTTGTCATCTCTCTCTCCCGCCCGTGAAGCTAGCCCGACAGGAAACTAAAGCAAATTCTGATGTTTATAAGATTTTTGGAAGATGTGTGGCATCTGGCATCAAAATTAGAGTAATAAAGAAAATTTGTATTGATATCTCATATAAAAATTATATCTATAAGTATTTAGATAAAGCATTATGGGAAGTCCAGAAAGAGACACCCACATACCTGCATACGTAAAGTTCATATATGATAATGGCATGTATACAGTAAAATAGGAAAACTCTCTTTTTAACAAATAAACACAGAATAACAAGATTATCTGCATGGCAAAGAAATTATGAACTGGAGTCAGGTGGTGACATGCCTGGTTGAGCTCACAAGTTATAATAGTCAAAGGCCTTGGGTTTGAGCCCCTAGTCCCCACTGCAGGGGGAAAACTTTACAAGTGGTGAAGTAGTGCTGTAGATATCGCTCTGTCTCTTTCCCTCTCTCCCTCCCCCTTCCTTTTAATTTCTGGTTGTACCTATCCCATAAAAATATAATAATTTTTTTAATCTGAAGGAAAGACATTAACAACCTGTAACTCACACCATGCATAAAAATCCATTTGAAAAGGATCATAGACCTAAAGTTAAAAGTAAAAATTATTTTTGCAAAGAGCAATAAGAGTTTTCAACCTCTGTGCTTGTAAAATTTATCAGTCACAGTAAAGGCACAAGTCCTAAAAGAGAAACACTGATACATTTGGGATTTTTCAAAAAGATAAATGTTTTCATTTTGAGATCCAAAGAAAATGAAAAAGTAACCCCCAAACGGGATGAAATGTTACCTATGAAAATATTGCTTGTAAATGGTTAAGAATTTATATCCAAAGTATACAAAGTGTCCCCTTTGACAAAACTTCACAAATAAGATGCAAAAATGCACATAAATACATAAAATACTAATGCCAATAGTCACTGGAGAAGTGTAATATTTTAAATAAAATTTTAACATCTTTTAAATTCTATTTTGTCACTGCTAGAATTTCACTGTTCTAGGCCAACTTTTGCAGTAAGAGAGTGTCAGAGAGTAAAAAAGGAAAAGCAATAAGAGCAGAAGCTTCTTCTCCAACTGTGCTGCAAGCCAGGCTCAAACTTGGATCATCATCAGTACAAAACAGGCACCCTCTCAGGTGAACTATCTTGCTGGGACAAGAGAAGGCAAAATTCTAGGGTGGTTCATAAAACATAAAAAGCTGATAACACCAAATATAACCACAGAGTTGAAATAACTGAAGGTGTCACATTGGTGGGTATATACAAAACTTGAAAAATCAGCGGCATCTGAACACGCTAAGCATGCATGGAGCCTATGTTACAGAAATGTCACTGCGAGATATTTTTTCCTCAGGAGAAATGAAAATTCACTCGGGGGGGGGGGCAGATACACACCTGTTCAAGTGCATATAGTACTATGCACAGAGACCCATACAAGGATCCAGGTTTGAGTCCCGCTCCCCACCTCAGTGAGGATGATGCATGAGTGATGATGATGTTTTGTGAGCCTGCAGGTGTCTATCTTTCTCTTTCCTCCTACCACCTCCTCTCTCAATTTCTCTGTCCTATGGAATAAAATAGGAGAAATAAATAAAATTATCGCCCCCACAAAAACAACCTTGTAATAATGTCATTTGCAGTAGTAAAAACTGAAAGTCGACTAGTCTTCTCAATAAGAACATTAATAAGTAAATGCTGATATATTCAGACAATGGAACTTTGCTCAGCAATAGAAAGGATACCAAGGTAGTAGTTCATCTGTGTGGAGTGATCTCAGTGCCTCTAATTTTTTAATTATTATTATTTTTTTATTTAAGAAAGGAGACATTAACAAAATCATACAATAAGAGGGGTACAATTCCGCACAATTCCCATAACCCGATCTCCATATCCCACCCCCTCCCCTGATAGCCTTCCCATTCTCTATCCCTCTGGGAGCATGGACCCAGGGTCATTGTGGGTTGCAGAGGGTGGAAGGTCTGGCTTCTGTGATTGCTTCCCCGCTGAACATGGGCATTGACTGGTTGATCCATACTCCCAGCCTGTCTCTTTCCCTAGTAGGGTGGGGCTCTAATTTAAGAGAAAGAAGTCATCCACAAAAGGGTTTTTTTGGTTGTTGTTGTTATTGTTGTTTATGGTGGGTATGCTGGCTCTGGACTGGAGAGGAACACAGAGGTAAAAAATTCTGTATCTGATTCCAGACACTGGTTACATGGGTATATATAAATGTCCAAATTAGCTAAACTGAATGAATCAGCTTTATAATATGCAAACATTGCAGTTTTAAAAGAATGAAAGCAGGAAGACAGGAGAGAAAGAGAAAGGGGTAAGAAAGAAAGGAGTGGGTGAACAAAGAGGCAGATCACATCAGAATATTTAAAAAGAAAAAGTGTCAAGTTCACTAAAACACTACTTTGGGAGTCAAGTGGTAGTGAAGCAGGTTAAGTGCACGTGGCACAAAGCACAAGGACCAGCTTAAGGATCCCGGTTCAAGCCCCTGGCTCCTCACCTGCACAGGAGTCACTTCACATGCAGTGAAGCAGGTCTGCGGGTGTCTATCTTTCTCTCCCCCCTCTGTTTTCCCCTCCTCTCTCTATTTCTCTCTGTCCTATCCAACAACGACAACATCAATAATAACTACAACAATAAAACAACAAGGGCAATAAAAGTAATAAATTAATTAATTAAATTTAAAAAAACACTACTAACACATGACTACAAAGTCATGTTATTGGTTCTTTCAAAGAGCAAACATTGGTGTGTGTGTGTGTGTGTGTGTGTGTGTGTGACTTTTTACATCATCTTTATTTAAATGAAAGAGTTAAAGAAAGATAAAGAGACAGAGACCAGAACACTGCTCAGCTCTAGGTTTTAGTGGTTCTGGGCATTGAACATGGAAACAAGGAGCCTTCAGCAATGAACATGTTTTGCCCATCATACTGTGGTCTTGCAAGTTATTTCACTATTACACTTCCAAGAAAATGAACAACTTCCCTGTTACATCTGCTCTCTTCACATGTGGATACAGTACAGTCCATAGAAACTGATTTTGTTTTTTTCCTTTTTAAATGCTGACATCTTAAAATCAGATTGCTGGCTGAATTTCATGCTAAAATGAGTGATTATTTCAAGGTCTAAGATTGTACACAGCAGGCCTTGTTCACTCTCTCTCAGGCTTCCAATGAAGAACAGAGCTTCTTTCTACACCTCAGCAGGGTATAGAGAGTTTCCTCAAGAACATGAATTGAAAAGTCCTATTAAGAAGCTTCTGGAAACATCATAGTCTGAAAATTAAAATTCAGCCTCAGCAGGCCCCCTTTTTTTCCCCACCGTTTCTCCTCTTGTGGGGAAAAGAAAAACCTCAACAGCAGGAATCTTAAGCTGTGAGAGAGCTTCCACTTTTTAAAGTAAATATCAGGTTTAATTATTTGGAGGTCATGTGTTTCAATCTCCCCACTTCTCTTAGCAGTCTCTAGAAGCTGGGGAAAGACTGGCTTGGGAGAAATCTGGTAGATTAGTAGATGAAAGTCATCTTGAGAGGTCCTTTTTTTCATTCTAGCAGAACCAGCCACCTATTTCTCTAAGCTGTTTTGGTCTGCAACTTAAATTTTCCGAAAACACCCTTAATTCACTTCCAGTAATCAGATCCAGAGACACAAACTTTATCCCTTATTTGTCTCTACCCTTCCGTCTTCTTTCAATTTCTCTGGAAGAGAGAGCAGGGTACTTTTGTCTGGTAATGTTCAAGTGACTGGGCCACTGCAATGATTCATTTATTTTTTGGAGAAACTGCCAATTAAGCACCTTTTCCCTTCACATTTTTCTCTATGGGTAAGGGTTAAATTCTGGGGGATTTTGCCAGAGCCTGGATATTATCAGGAAGAATAATTCTCTTTTAGAAGGGAGCTTACAGGAGCTACCTTTGTATCTCTCTTTTATTTTTTTTTTAATTTTGCCTCCAGGGTTATTGCTGGGGCTTGGTGCCTGCACTATAAATCCACTGCTCCTGGAGGCCATTTTTTCCCTTTTGTTGCCCTTGTTGTTGTTAATATTATTGTTGTCGTTGATGTTGAATAGGACAGAGAGAAATGGAGAGAGGAGGGGAAGACAGAGAGGAGAAGAGAAAGACAGACACCTGCAGACCTGCTTCACCGCCTGTGAAGCGACTCCCCTGCAGGTGGGGAGCTGGGGGCGCAAACAGGGATCCATACACTAGTCCTTGCACTTTGCCACCTGTGATTAACCTGCTGCACTACCGCTCAGCCCCCCCTTTGTATCTCTTAAAGTAAAATCTTTTTATACAAGATAGCAGGCCAGACATTAGCTCCCAGCTTCGGCAGGGACTGTGCACACTTCCAATTCTAACTATATTCCTCATCTGGCAGCTAAAATCCTGTAGACCACAAGATCTCTCCTTCAGATGACTTCTGTCACTGCTTAGGAGTGAATGTGACCTGGCTACATTGCTTTACTTTTTCATTTTTCTTTCAGGGAGAAGTAGAGTCTTCTTAACCACATAGGCCCTGTGCCCTGGTAATAAGCATGGAGATGCAGTGTAAGAATCGGAGAGGGGGGCTGAGTGGTGACACATCGGTTTTGACATGCCATTATGTGCAAGGTTCCAACTCTGGGTATCCATCTCTAGTGGGGAAACTTCACTAGCAGAGAAGCAGTGCTGCTTCACTGTCTTTCTCTCTCCCTCTCTACCTCTAAGCCCTTCAATTCCTCTCTGTACTATTAAATAAGGAAGAGGCAGGGGTGGCCTAAGGGAATGGCAGATTCACACTGTCTTGAACTCTGTCTTGAACTCTGGTGGCAAGATGAAAGAAGGAAAGGAAGGAAGGGAAGAAGGAAGGAAGGGAGGGAGGGAGAGGAAGGAGAATTAGAAACACGGAGATACAGTCAATAAGATTATGCCACCGTGTGAAGATTGTCACCTGAAATCAGAAATACCAAATGTTTGACATTTTAAATAGTCCCTCCCCATGACCATGTTTATTGAATAGGTGCCATATGCCAAGCACAGTTCTAGAAGGTGGGATCACACTGGACACTGATAAGAAAGATCCTCTTTGGGCTCCTGAAATTCACTAACTAGAAGAAAAGTCAAACAGTAGTAAAAAGCATTCCGGTTCCATACTGATTTTGGAAAGAAAGGGAAACAGGAAGCATGGGTAGAAAAGGGTGAATGAGAAAAGAACGGTAGTAAGAGCAGATTATACGCAAATGCTTAAACTAAATTGTGCCGGGTTAAGATCAGCGAGCCCAATTCATTAAGAAGGGACCACGGGAGCCGGGCGGTAGCGCAGCGGGTTAAGCGCAGGTGGCGCAAAGCACAAGGACCGGCGTAAGGATCCTGGTTCAATCCCCGGCTCCCCATCTGCAGGGGAGTCACTTCACAGGCGGTGGAGCAGGTCTGCAGGTGTCTATCTTTCTCTCCTCCTCTCTGTCTTCCCCTCCTCTCTCCATGTCTCTCTGTCCTATCCAACAACGATAATAACTACAACAATAAAACAACAAGGGCAACAAAAGGGAATAAATAAAATAAAAATATTTAAAAAAAAAAAGAAGGGACCACATGTGTTATAAGAGTATGTGAGTCAGAGGGAAGAAGGATATTCTACAGGAAGTTGAATACGCAACAGGGTTCTCTTCTGAATTTAATGGGTCACATCACTACAAAACATTTAACTGCGTGGAATATGCACAGATTTTTTTTCCTACCAGGTTATTCTTGGGATTCAGTGTGACACTGTGAACCCACTACTCACAGTGGCCATTTTTTCCTTTTTTCTTTTTCTTTGATAGGAAAGAAAGAAATTGAGAGGGGGAGGGAGAGGGAAAGAGAGACAACTGCAGACCTGCTTTACGACTCGTAAAGTGTCCACCCTACCCTTCTAGGTGGGAAGCGAGGGCTTGCACTCAAGTCCTTGCACATGGTAACATGCATACTCATTGGGCTGCACCGTGGCTCTGGCCCCAGAATAATACTTTCTTTTTAATTTTTATTTATTATTGGACAGAGACAGAGAGAAATTGAGAGGGGAGGGGGAGATAAAGAGGGAGAGAGACAGAGAGACACTTGCAGCCCTGCTTCACCACTCATGAAGCTTTCCCCCTGCAGGTGGGGACCAGGGGCTTGAACCCAGATCCGTGCACACTGTAACGTGAGCACTCAACCAGGTGCGCCACCACCTGCCCCCCCAGAATAATACTTTCATGCAGTACATAGGCATTAAGAGTCTCGTCTGGTCGCTAAGACTCAGAAGTCCCACCTTGGTAAACAAGGTTTCCTAATTGCAACATGGGCCATAAGATTTCCATCCACCTGTATGCTAATGGAGCCCTCTGCTTCTTCTTCTTCTAGCATTTGCCCTTCTTCCGTAGCCAGTCAACAGCGTCAGGTTGAAAGGTGTCAGGAGCTGCTTGTTGCTGGCTTTGAAAGTGACTGGGATCCATGTGGATTCAATCGGCTAGGAAGGATCATCAGTTTCCCCAATGAATGGGTACTCACGGGATGCACCACGGGAAGGTCGATCCAATGCATCCCGAGCCCTCTGCTAGTGCAAAGTAGATACAAATGTGGTTTTACACTTTCTGCTCCACTGTCTTCAGCACCATCTTTCTGCTAAAAGGTCTCAGCAGCTTCTACCCGTGACACTCAATAAGGACAGACATCAGTGAGAAGCTGGACTAATCTAAATTTGTCTTCCCCAGAAGACAGCATCCCTCCCAGTTGAGACATAGCTGGTGCCCAGACAGGAGTAGGCAGCAGATCAAAATGCAGTGACCCCACTGGTAAAATAACTCTCCCTCCTCTTTGAGCTGTGGTCTTGCTTCCTCGGGGTCAAGGTTATTTTCCAAAAGTAAGACCCAGGCAACTCCTTTTCAGAACTCATACTATTCACAGTTGCCATTGGCATCCTGGGGTGTCTGCCCCTGAGGTCAGGCTCCAACTTTCGATTCGCACCATTTGATTGAAAAAAAAAAAATCAGAGATGTGTTGCCCTCGGAAATAGGCTGCAGTAAAAATAGATCAGAATACCCAATGTCTCCAGGAAAGCTCAGGTTATTGTCTCTTTATCCAATTTCTTTAAATGTGTAAAGGCAGGAAGAGCTCTAAGTCTCTGAAGAAATTGTAAAGCTAAGAGTAGATTTAACGATATAAACTTTTTTTTCCTGTGCAATAATAGTGACTCATGAAAAAAAAATCTGAACTCATGAAGCATTTAGGGTTGTGACATGCTGCAGAAAAGCAAGAAGTTGGAACTCCTATTTATCTTTCCATCATTAGACTTTGCTCTAGTTATCACAAGGAACATCACCACACTGTGAGATGCCAGCCGCATTCAGATGGGGAGTGAGACAGCACATGAAGGCAGCCTCCCTTTTAAAGCAAGCTGATCAGTTTGGAGAAATAGCCCCCAAAGAAGGCACGTCATTCAGCATAGCTATTTAAGCTCAGTGGCTTCTCTGGAGTTCTTTCCTCCTCTCTGGCATCCCCATCTTCTTGAAAGAGACACAGTCTGCAAATTAAAGATCTCCCCAGACCTTTCTGGAAAGAGAGATTAATGCGAGTGGTCATTAAAAGCTGTGTCAGGGTCTGCTAAACACAGACACCATGCTGGCTTTACAAGGCAATCCATCAATCAGCAACCATCCTTGAGGGCCTGTTGCAAATGCAGTGGGAGCCATGGAAGGTCCTTGACCAGATGACTGGCATATGGAAACTCTTGTCTGTCTTATGACAATGGCAGGCCAGTAAAGGGGGCAGATGGAAGGGGAATTCAGTTAGAAGGCTGTGCTATGTAGATGAGTGAGCTAAAGGCCTAACTTAGGGCAGTGGCAGTGACTATAGAACAAATAATGACTTGAGAACTTGAAAACAAAAGTACCAGGTGGGGGAGAGAAGGATGAATATGGGATGATCTCACTCACAGACAGAAGTTAAAAAGTAAGACCAGAAGGAAAACACTGAGAAGAACTTGGACTGGGCTTGGCATATTGCACCAAAGTGAAAGACTCTGGCCTGGGGGGCAGGGTTCAGGTCCTGGAACATGATGGCAGAGGAGGACTTAGTGGGGTTTGATTATTATATGGAAAACTGAGACAGTTTAAAAATGTACTAACTGCTGTATTTTACTCTTGACATTTAACTATTAATCTTCCCAATAAAGAAAAAAATGAATAAATGAAAAATAATTGTTCCCACATACTTCCACACTCATGCTGATAGTTCCCTAGTGATTTAAACAGAGTTTACTTCACCGTTTTCAGCCGATGGACCTTGAAAAATTCATGATAAGTGAAATAAGTCAGAAACAAGAGGATGAATATGGGATGATCTCAGGCAGAAGTTGAAAAACAAGATCAGAAAAGAAAACACAAGTAGAACCTGGAATGGAATTGGCGTATTGCACCAAAGTAAAAGACTCTGGGGTGGGTGGGTGGGGAGAAGAAAGATGACAGAGGACCTAGTGGGGGTTGTATTGTTATATGGGAAACTGGGGAATGTTATGCATGTACAAACTATTGTATTTACTTTTGAATGTAAAACATTAAAAAATATTATTTTTTTTAATTTTTTATTTTATTTTATTTTTATTTTATTTATTTATTCCCTTTTGTTGCCCTTGTTGTTTTATTGTTGTAGTTATTATTGATGTCGTTGTTGTGGGATAGGACAGAGAGAAATGGAGAGAGGAGGGGAAGACAGAGAGCGGGAGAGAAAGACAGACACCTGCAGACCTGCTTCACCGCCTGTGAAGGGACCTGCCTGCAGGTGGGGAGCCGGGGGTTCGAACTGGGATCCTGTCCTGACGCTGGTCCTTGAGTTAGCGCCACCTGCGCTTAACCCACTGCACTACAGCCCGACTCCCTAAAAAATTATTTTTTAAAAAAAGCTATCAAACTACAGTTGAGAAAAATAAATAAAGAGAGTTTACTTTAGTGATCCAGGTGTTGACTCACCTGGTTGAGTGCATCTCACAACCTTTCCAGCATTTGTTGCTGCTGCCTTTTCTGATGTATTACATAATCACATGAGTGACGTGGTATCCCATTGTTGCCTTTATTTGCATTTCTCTGACAACCAAAGACTTGGAGTATTTTTTCATATGTTTTTTGGCCTTTTGGACCTCTTCTGTGGTGGATATTCTGTTCATTATCGTCTCCTCATTTTTGGATAGTGTCATCTGTTTTCTTGTTGAGTGTGGTGAGCTCTTTATATATTTTGTTTATTAGTCTCTTCTCTGATGCATGGCATGTAAAGATCTTCTCCTATTCTGTAAGGGGTCTCTTGGTTTGGATAGTGGTTTCTTTTGCTGTGCAGAAGCTTTTTAATTTTGTGTAGCCCCTTTGGTTTATTTTTGTTTTAGTTTTCTTTGTAATTGCATTTGTATCATTGAAGACGACTTTATAATTTATACAGAAAAGAATTATGCCAATATCTTGCTCTGTATATTTTATAGTTTCTGGTCTATCATCCAAGTTCTTGATCCATTTGGAATGTACTTTTGTATTTGGTGAAATATAGTGGTTCCATTTCATTCTTCTGCATATTTCAACCCAATTCTTCCAGCACCATTTTTTGAAGAGACTCCTCTCTCCCCATTTAGTAGTCTGGGCACCTTTTTCAGAGATTTGATGTCTATAGGTGTGGGTGTTTATTTCTGGGTTCTCAGTTCTATTCTACTGGTCAGTGTATCTATTTATGTTCTTGTACCAAGCAGTTTTGATCACAATGGCCCTAAAATACAATTTGAAATCTGGGAGTGTGCTGCCTCCAGTTCTGTTCTTTCTTCTCAGGATTTCTTTTTTTTTTTTTTGGCAATTCTAGGTATTTTCTGGTTCCAGATAAGTATTTGGAGATGTTGTTCTGTTCTCCAAAAAAAAAAAAAAAGAAAAGAAAAGAAATAAAAAGAAAAGTGGGTCAGGCGGTAGTGCAGTGGGCTAAGCACTCGTGGTGCAAAGCAAAAGGACCGGCGTAGGGATCCCAGTTCGAGCCCCGGCTCCCCACCTGCAGGAGAGTCGCCTCACAGGAGGTGAAGCAGGTCTGCAGGTGTCACTCTTTCTCTCCCCATCTCTGTCTTCCTCTCCTCTCTTGATTTCTCTCTGTCCTATCCTACAACAAACAACATAGACAACATCAATAATTACCACAGCAAGGCTACAACAACAAGGGCAACAAAAGGGGGAATAAATGGCCTCCAGGAACAGTGGATTCATGGTGCAGGCACTGAGCCTCAGCAATAACCCTGGAGGCAAAAAAAAAAGAAAAGAAAAAAGGTGGGATCTTGATGGGGATGATACAAGAGATGTTTCTGTCTGAGCTGCTGAGGTCTAGATTCAGTTCCCAGCACCATTAGCCATAACAATAGTTACTCTGACGTCTCTCCCTCCTTCTATATTTTTGTATTTTTCTCATTAAAATAAATGATAAAATGTGTTCTAAAAATAAACAGACAAGAGTAGTGTTAAATGAAAAGATAAGAGCCCAAACAGGTAGAGTTTGATTTGGAAACCAGATAATTTTGTCCAGGAAAGAAAAGGCTCAGTCTAAGCATCAGAGTCAACAAGACAAGGGCTGACTCCTTAGGTGGAAGGCCATGCAGGTTAAATCAGACAGAAAGGACAGAGACCTAGGTCACCCTTGGAATCAAGGATGACATCCAGATTTAAACTGACATCAGAACAAGAAGAGCAAAGCATCTCTGAGATTGCGTTACAGCTGAGCTCCCATTCTGTGTCCCACCCCAGACCCTCCACTACCACCTGTCCTTCCCCAACCAACCCTCATTAAAAGGCACTCTGCTTGGTAAGCATGGGTCTAGTCTAATGTTTGATTGCAGGCTTCTGTATTCAGGAAGTCAACTGCTCACAGACACATGCCTATCTGCATATCCCAGACAGTCCCTGGAAAGGAGGAGCACAAATTGCTTGGGAAATGGAACTATGATAAGCGAATATCCTCTATGTAGACCAGGAGAAGTATTATGGATCCATGAGGCATATTTAGCAGTGGCAGAGATTACGTCCCTGCAATGCAGCATCAGGAGACACTTAATGACACACAAGGACATAGGAAGGAAATAAGTCAAACTAGAAAATAGCAAGTTTCAGTCTCTCATAGTACCATTCCTGCTGGTAGAGTTGGGCAGGGCAGATCAAACAGATGCTTCCATTCATTTTGTGCTACAGATAGAATTCATTTTATCCACTGTGCTGTGTGACATGATCCATTGTCACTTAGGTCTATTTGGTCTGCAGTCAAGTCACTGCCTTTGACTAATCTAACAACATTTTTATTGTCTACATCCATTCTAAGGGACCCATGACTTCACTAGTTTTTGCCTGAGCCTGATATCTAGTATGCAAGTAGACATAAGTTATTGTCTGGGGATATGGTACCATAGTTGGAGAAATGAATAGAAAGCTAGATCATGGAAGACAATACCTCCCAAATATGGGGAAAGTATATAAATATTGTTAACTATAAACTCTATCGAATGACCTGGGGACAGTGTTCAGCACAAGAGCTTATATAACTTCTGCATCCCTGTAGGTCTGAGATCACATTCTGTGGTCACGGCTAGGAACATTCCAGGCTGCACTAATTTCAGGGCCTATCTTCCTTGGGTGATAGGAAGAGAATGTTATCCAACCTCCCTTCAGAGAATGGAACATTCCCTACCACTGTTGATCTGCATTAAAAGAAGGTCCTATAGAGGCCCACAAAGGGGCCCATTATGTTGTTCCTGATGGAAATGACCAGTGACAGTGGTGAGAGGGATCTTTTAGAGGTCTAGGCCCATCATGTCTGTGTGGGAATCCCAGGACTCCCTGCCTAGGGTCCCAGGTGATGGGATGATTGATAGTGACTTAAGAGTCATCATTAAAGTGTGTCAGTCTCTTGCTCTTATTCAGCTTTTTTAGGCCTTACTTTAACCCCAAATCTTCATCTGCAATATCCTTGTCTTTAGGTTCATGATTAGTCAACAATTTGTTCTGCTTTATATCTTAACTCTCTTTCAGCCACTAGGTTCCAGATGCTACCATGATGCAAACCTGACTTCCCTGGGCATATGACCCTACCAATATGTCCTGGAACTCTGCCCCTCTTAGAAAAGAGAGAGACAGGCTGGGAGTATGGATCAACCTGCCGACACCCATGTTTAGAGGGGAAGCTATTACAGAAGCTAGACCTTCCACCTTCTGCACTCCGTAATGCTCCTGGGTCCATACTCTCAAATTGGTAAAGAATCGAAAGTTTTCAAGGGAGGGGATGTGATACAGAGTTCCATTGGTTGTATCTGTGTGGACTTGTACCCTTCTTATCCTATGGCCTTGTCAATGTTTCCATTTTGTAAATAAATAAATAAGAAGATACAGGAGGAGGCACAGTGTTATGTAGAGAGGCTTGGGTCAAGGTCATAATATGAGTCCTAGCTATCAGGTCTGGGCAGAGGTTACTCATAAAGTCTATCAGAGTAATAAAATGGGTGAAAGAGACACAGGCAAGGTTGGAGGGGGAGGAGAACAAGCTAGGTAGAGAAGTACCACTGGGAATATGTGCAAAATCACATGGTTGGGTATATTCTGCATCTGTACATGGTTCTTATGACTATAGACCAGGAATATAGCTCTTAATGATGGAAATGGGAATGAACCAAGACTTGAACAATCCCCACCCACACACCCCCAGTCTTTCTTTTTCCAGGGCTCTGTGGTGGCACTATGAATCAACTGCTCCTGGAGGCTTTTTTTTTTTTCTACTTTATTGGACAGAACAAAGATTGAGAGGGGAGGGGGAGATATAGTGTGGGTTGTCCTTGGTTCTCCTTGGTTCTCTGTCTCCTTGGCTACTGGTGGCAGAGACTGGGCAGCACCTGGGCGTCCTGGGGGACCCTGCTGATGAGGGAGAGTTCAGGGAGTAATCACACCACTCAGGGAGAAGCTTCAGAGACATAACTCATTCGGGGGTAAAGGCAGGCAGATATACCCAAGGATTAGGAAAAAGGTTAAGGTAATCTTTAATCGATACACAATATAGGGTTAAATATTCACCTATCAAGTATTTGATCATAACTGGAAAGTTACCTGATAAGGTCTGGTCACGAGCTCACCATCATAAGCAGACTTTTCTCTAGGGGTTAATTATGAGCACCTGAGGGCCGGGGGGAGGGGGAAGTTGAGCAAAGCTGAGATATTTGTGGTGGTTTCAGTTGGCCATATACAGTAATTTACAGCCTTTGTTCAAAGGAGCAAGTAAGTAAGTGCAGTAAGGTTCCCGGCCTGGATAACTCCATCCAACATAAGCATAAGGTCATGAGGTCAGGTGGGTACCTGTCTACCACCCTTCCTGTGAGGAGGGGGCTTGGGGTCAAGCCTCTCAGACCTTCATGGAGATGATGGTCTGGATTTCCCAGACAGTGGGTTTTCCTCACAATAGAGAGGGAGAAAGAAAGATAGACACCAGTTTCTGCCTGAGGCTGACATGTAATATGCAGGTGGACCCAGGTTATTGTCTGCAGAGATGATGTCATAGTTGGAAAAAGGGCTAGAAAGCTGGATCAGGGAAAAGAGTAGCTCCCAAATATAGGGAACATGTATAAAGATTGTTAACTGTAAATTCCATTGGTTTGATCTGGGGCCCATGTTCAGCACAGGAGCCTATGTAACCTCCGCATTCCTGTAGGTCTTTGGTTACATCTAGGAACATTCCAGGCTGCACAAATTTCAGGGCCCATCTTCCTAGGGTGGTAGGTAGAGTATGTTGTTCAACCTCTCTTTGGGGAATGGAACATTCCATACCACTGTTGATACACATTGACGGCAAGGTCCTATAGGGGTCCACAAAGGGGCCCATTATGTTGTTTCTGATGGAGATGGCCAGTGACAGTGGTGAGAGGGATATGTTAGAGGTCTAGGCATTTCATGTCTGTGTTGGAATGGAGTATGGGCTGACCTGCCAACACCCAGGTTTAGCAGGGAAGCAATTACAGGAGCCAGATCTTCCATCTTCTGCACCCCATAATGATCCTGGATCCATACTACCAGAGAGATAAAGAACAGGAAAGCTATCAAGGGAGAGGAATGGAGACAGAGGCTCAAACCCTGATATTTGTGCAGATCCTTGCTCTTCATAATATGTGCACTTAACTGTTGCATCACCACTGCCTGCCTCCAGGTCTTTTCATCAATTCAAATAGGACCATATCGAAACTCTTGGGTCTCAGTCTTCCCCAGTAACCAAAAAGACAAGCTGCATCGTTCTTGGCACTCCAGCCATGTTCTGCTTTTTATAAGTCTATTTTGCAGGGAGACAAGGCTCTCATCTTTCTTATAAGTCTCAGTGACAGTTATTCTCTATTCACATTTTTTAAAATTATTTATTTGTTATTTAATAGAGACAGAAAAATTGAGAAAGGGAGGGGAAGATAGAGAGGGAGAAAGACAGAGAGACACCTGTAGCCCTGCTTCACCACTTGTGAAGCTTTCGCTCTGCAGGTGGAGACTAAGAGTTTCAACCTGGGTCCTTGGGCATTGTAATATGTGCACTTAGCCAGGTATGTCACCATCTGGCTCCCTCTACTCCCAACTGACACTTTTATTTTAACCTTTGCCATAAAACTCTTGCCACCCCGATCACCCTTTGATGAGGAAAAATATTGTAGGATGGAGTTTTTTTTTTTTCCCAGGGTTATTGTTGGGGCTTGGTGCCTGTACTACAAATCCACTGCTTCTGGAGGCCAATTTCCCCCCCTTTGTTGCCCTTGTTGTTTATCATTCTTATTGTTGTTGTTATTGGTGCTGTCTTTGTTGTTGGATAGGACAGAGAGAAATCAGTTGAGAGAGGAGGGGAAGACAGCGAGAAACACAGACACCTGTAAACCTGCTTCACTGCTTATGAATCAACATCCCTGAAGGAGGAGAGTCTGGGGCATTGTAATATTGAACTGGGATCCCTACGCCTGTCTTTGCCCTTTGTACTATGTGTGCTTTGCATCATGTGCACTTAACACCCGGCCCCCTAGGATGGAATTTTTGTATGACTCCTAACACTCTAAGCCGTCCATAAAAACTCACCCATAAGTAAACTCCTAAAGAAAACACACCCCCCAAACACCCTCTGTTGTCCTTCACAAAGAGAATCACTGCAAAGGGAGAGCATCACTTCACTATGCAGACATCCTTGGCAGTCCCCAGGGAAAGAGGAAGCAGAGGCAACAAGACAAGGGCTGACTCCTTAGGTGGAAGGCAGCACATGTTAAATCAGTTATGACCTACCTCAGCAGTGTGTCATTTCTGAATTTGTTTGCACATATTAGGAGACAGAGAGAGGGAGGGAGGGAGGGAAGGAGGGAGAAAGAGAGAGAGAGAAAGAGAGAGATCTGCCTAGTGATGTTTCATAATGAGTCTGATCATAGAAACCTTAGGAACAAAACAAGCAGAAATGTGAAACAAGGGACTCAAAGAAATCTCTGACTCTCTAAAGCCCATGTAGTGGGGTTCAATAAGTTCTTTGGGCTAATCCGTCAAGCTTTCTGCCTAACCATATCCATCTAATGCAGGATCCCAAGGGCAGACATCTTGTCTAAATGTCCTATACAGCACAGGCCCAGCACAGTCTATGGCATTGAGTAGGTGCCAAATAAATACTAGTGTCAGACCCCAGAGAATGGCTTACTTTAATAGGTTAGCAATAGCTACTTTAAAGTCTGAGGAACGTGTGCTAGTGGATTGCTGTGAACCAATGAACTTCTCTGTGTGATTAACATTTATTTCTAAATGATGCCTATGTAATAGGAAGAGCCATGATTTGAGTCTCCCAGCCTACCAGATTGTGGGCCATTAGCTCACTTAATGTAGCCAACAACCCTGTTGACACCATCATTGTCTTCATTTTATTAAGGAGATAACAGACATAACAGACATAATAGACACTGGGAGAAGGCATGTAGCTTGCCCAAGGTTATTTAATGAGCCTGATTTTGAAAATCCAGAAGGACCTAGTTCCCAATCATGTCCTCTGAACCTTAGAGATAGGTGCAAAGAAAGAGAAACAGATAAGGGGGAAATCCTGCATGTGCTTCCTAAGAGAGGACTTCATCCAGGTGAATCAGGGTAGCCCCCAATCCAAAGATTAGTTCAAGATATCTTATTAACTGACTGGGCTGGAAGAAAAGACAAAACCTTTGAGATATCAGCATTCTTGTGTGCAAACCGTAAGAGCTAAATTCAGAAATCTCTCTCTAGAATATATTAAAATGTTAACAAGCCAGTGCTTCAACATGATGATTCTTTCTATCAGCTGTTTCTCACTGGCTGCATCTCCTGTCACTATCCTTCGAAGATGCAGATGTGCTTTTCAGTTTTAGCAAAGGAGACAACAGTAAAAACTTTGGGGAATATGAAAGGGATGTTAACTGAGTTTGACGTTGGAGGTGACATTGTTAATTTCTCCTGCCTCTTAGTCTTGATGAAATACACAGAATGACAGACTATCTGTCATGGAGTGGCAGAATTACTTGTCTTACCACAGACCTGTGCAAATTTTTTAAAACTATGCAGAAGGTCAGTGGAAAAAAAAATAAAGAGGAAAAAAAAACAAAAACAAGGGTAATGTATGCTAAGTAATCATTGGAGCCAAAAGAGAACTTTGAGCTTTTATGATGCAAAAGGAGGGTGTCAGAAATCTCAAATAAATATTCATTTAGAAAACAAGATGCAACCTCTCCCTCTGGATTACATGAAGTTGGAAAATAATAGTCAATCAGTGAGTAGCACTGGGATTTTTTTTTTATGCAGTTCAGTTGACTGACTATACCATCACTCTTAGACTATGAACAAAAATACAATAGCAGGCTGTGCTAGGAAGAGTGTAGGGGATGTGCCAGCTGCAATCTGCCCTTTAGAAGCTCACAGTCTCAGGGCCAGGTGGTGGCACACCTGGTTGAGTGCACATGTTACAATTTGTAAGGACCCAGGTTAGAGTCCCTGGTCCCTACCTGCAGGAGGAAAGCTTTGTGAGTGGTGAAGTAGTGCTGCAGGTGTCTCTGTCTCTCTGCCCCCTCTACCACCCCTCTCCCTCTCAGTTTTGGGCTGTTTATATCCAATCAATAAAATAACACCAAAAAATAAAAAAAAGAAGTTCACAATCTTATTGCTAGAGCAAGATCAAAGACAAAACATGTATAAAAATGCATAGAATTTGTGATGCATTATGATTCCCAGAGTGCCACCAGACCTAACAAAACATAGCGTTGACTTGAAGTGGAAGACTGTAGAGTAGCCCTCACAGAGAACGCAAAGCAGACAAGCTAGTGTAGAAAGAACACCTTCGCAGAGAACTGCTCACTTGCACATGCTCAGATGGGCAAAATTACAGATCAGTATTCACTTCAGAATACTGAGACAAATACATTTCCCGGGATTGATGACACCTTAAAAATCGCAGTCACCGAAGTTTCAAAACAAATTTAATTAACTGTCTATTTGTTGAGAGAAAAGATGAGGGGGAGAAGGCAAAAGAGAGGAATGGAGGACCACAATATCACTGTGGAATATGTCAGGCTGGGGATCAAATTTGGATCTTCACACATGAACACTCTGGTCTGAACCTGAGCTACCTCGCTGAGTGAAAAGAAAAATAAATAAATAAGAGAAAGAACCTAAGAAATGTTTACCTTGCTTTTTGTTATCTAAACTGCATTTGATTTGGGACAATCCAAATGTAAATTTCTGTGACTCTAACAAACCTAATAGAATAAGGTAGTAAGAAAATGAAACAGATTTCTAAGACCAGCAAATGATTTTTAATAGACTTTAGTTTTCTTTTCTTTTCTATTTCTACATTTATTTTATTTAATACAGTAGAGAGAAATTGAGAGGGAGGGGGAGATATATATATATATATATAGAGAGAGAGAGAGAGAGAGACAGTGAAACACTCACAGCCCAGCTTCACCACTCATGAAGCTTTCCTGGGGACCCAGGGCTTGACCCTGGTTCCTTGTGCATAGTGATATGTGCACTTGATCAGGTGTGCTACTACCCAGCCCAAACTAGTGCTGCACTTTAAACAGTTTATCCTAGGTAAAGAAATGTGAAAATTATTCTGTTGAAAAGGCAGCTCTTTACAGAGTTACCAGCTGATAAACAAGACAGGAAACAGTGTGCCCCCCCCCCCCATTCTGATCCCTTTCAACAGTGATCTCCCATCAGAGACCACTGGAATCCCAGGTACAAAGACAACACAGGTTCAACCAGAACTTAATGTACACCAGTGACTCACACAAAAGCGCCATTAAAATGACACCCACAGATCAACCCCCCTGTGTCTAATCTCCTGTCATCCAAATTTCAGACAGATTTTATGTTTAGTGAGCATGTGGGCTCAACCAGCCCCTCTATTCTATTGGCCTCCCTGACTGTATTTGTGGAGTAGAAGGAGCAGAGCTGTGGGCAAGGAACAATTATTAAAAGTGATTATGAAGAACTTGCAACAGGAAGTACTTGTTCAAAGTGAGAAGTACTCAATGTGCTTTCCCCAATTCCCTCCAGATTGAAAACCCCGTTTGTAGAAATATCTTAAGCTTTGCCTTGACAGCAAAGATTTGAAAGCTTGTGCTTTACCATTTAAATCTGTCAGCTTGCAAAGTAGCTCATTATTTCAGAAATATGAGCATTTGAAGGAGCTGCTGCCGCAGTCCTCAATCACAAGTTTTCACTGTGTTTTAGTTGAAACTCGCCACCTTGAAATCATTTCTCCCGGCCCTGGTCTTCACACACAGGGTCTTACACAGCAGTTATGAGCATGCTCGTGTGTGTACATGCCCGTTTTCAATGTGATGTCTCTTTCAATTATCCCTGTTAGGATACTCTTTCCCCATTAGAATTCCCATTTGGCTGAACAATAAGTGGGGGGAGTTCATTTTTCTCTTATACACCTCAATGAAAAGAGCTTTGGTGAGAAGTTAACTTGGCTAAATCGTTTGCTTTGTATAATTATTATAATCACCCACTAAGTACTACCAGTCAGTAATCACCAATATCCTGCAAGATCATCACAGACACTATATATATATATATTCTTCCTTTAAGCTCTATAAATACATTTGTTCTTTCCTCCTTATTCGGGGAGATTCAATGGAGTAAGAGAAAGTAGAATCCAGTTGAAGTCTGGGTGTAAAGAAACTCAGATTCTGGGTCCAGAAAGTGGTACACTTGGCTGAAATGTGAAATAACCTGGATTCGGGTTCAATCCCTGCTTCCCCCCTGGTGGGGGGGATGCTTCACAAACAGTGAAGCAAGTCTGCAAGTGTCTGTCTGTCTCCCTCTCTATCTCCCCTCCCTTTTCAATTTCTCTCTGTTATATCATATAAAATAGAAAAAAAGGAAAAAATGGGGAGCCTGATCATAGTATAGCTGAGTGAGCATACGTGTTTCATAGACAGGCTGAGGGTATGAATCCACCTGCCAATGACCATGTGCAGTGGGGAAGCAATTACAGAAGTCAGACCTTCACTAATGATGCTGGGTCCATACACCCAGAGAGATAAAGAATAGGAAAACTTTCAAGGGAAGGGATGCAGTGTTCTGGTGCTAGGAATTGTGAGAAATGGTACCCCTTTTATCCTATGGTCTTGTCAATATTTACATTTTATAAATAAAAATAAAAAAATAAAAGAAACAGAATGAGCACACACTAGAAGACTGAGTGGAACTAAGTGGATTTGTGTTTGGCTTCTAGAGTATGACACTTACCTCTAAACCTTATCAGGAGGACTAAGGAACATGTGATTTTCCTGGTTCCTAATTTCCTTGTCTGTTATGGAGGCAATAATAATACACCCCCCCAACTCATATGTGAGGAGCAAATGAAATCACAGGCACAGAAGAATTACAAAGCGACTCATGCCAACTGCAAAGTAATGACTAACTTGGACTACGCACACAAATTTGGAGAGGCTCTTTGGAACAGGGACCCTCTCAAAAGGAGAGTCCATGAAGGGCACCAATCTATGCCCACCCACCTGTGTTTGGCTCTCTGGAGGCAGAGGGAGATAATGAAATCCTGTCTGTGAGTTAGAAAACTTGTCTCTATGATGTTCAGCTCTGCTGCAGGTGCAGTACCTCTAATCATAGCACACTGAGGCAAAATTTCACATATGTGGAAATGGGGAAGCAGTCGCCATTAACACAGGGCAGGCTCATCTCCCCATGGTGAGATTGCCTCAAAATGCACCTTGTATCCAGCAGAGAAGAAGTTACAGATGCCAGAAGAACTCCTGCTTTCTGCACCCCTGTCAGGCTAGCTTCTCTGGTGGGAGAGAGATGACCAGGAACTCACAGATGAGTGGGAATGCAATGCAACTCTCTCTTATTGATCAGAAAAAAATCTGCCTTTATACCTCCTGACGGAAGTGGCAGGTCAGAAAAAGGAAGTGACTAGGAGAGGGGGCAGAGCATGAAATTAGCAAGCTTGCGTCTAACCAGTGGGGATTAAACCAGTTCCCTGCACGGCAGGTCTCCAGCTGTTGCAAAGGTTCTAACCAGTGGGGATTAAACCAATGCCCTGCAGGCAGGGCGGGGCTCAGGCAAAACAAGTGATTATGTAAATAGACCACAGCATCAAGCAATGCAGCAAACCTGGCATAATGACCAACACACCCTATAAAGAATTTGGTCCATACTCCCAATGGGGAAGTAATGATGGGGGGGGGATGACCAGAGGGCTCTGAATTCCATCAGAAATTAGAAAGAGAGGAGGGGAAAAAAAAGGAGGGACATTTGGATGTAATAACAGGTGTATGCATGACTTGAAAAGCACGAGAAGATGGGACCATATACAAAACGAGGGGGGATATATACAAATATAGACAGATAGTTAATAACAGTTAACACATATCTGCAACCTTAGAACTGTGATAGATTAAAATGGAGAGACTGGTGCAGAGCTGTTCCTCTGTTATCTTGTAATTTCTTCTGTAAATCAATATTAAATCACTAACAAAATTAAAATAAAGTAGTAAAATAAACTCAGAAAAAGATGTACCTTGCCCATTGTGAAAGTAAAAACCAGAGGCCTGATAGTCTCCTGATAACCACACTATGAACTTGTGCGGCATTTACCACATAGTATATCTAGTTCCGGTTGATCCACAGCTATACTTGACAGCACAGTTCCCACTTTCAATATTCCAAAGGACCTTTCCTGTGAACCATTTTCCTCCAAGGGCAGAGTGCAGCACTGGGCATATGGAACCCTGACCCCTGTAAAGCCCCTGCCTGCTGCTTTCCTTATAGATTTCTGACACGAGGAAGAGAGACCTCAAAGGACCTGTCGTTGCTGGTGTCAGCCAGACAGGAGCTGTCAGAATGACTCCCCGTACTGCTGGGGGTGAGGTGTGAGCATACAATTAAAGCAGAGCAAAGGCATGGGAATGTCAGAATATTCATACAAGGTGATGCTCTGCTTGCCACTCTCACTGATCTGCTGTGCCAAGATGTCCCAGAGACATAGCCTCCAGCACTACCACAAAAAAGGTGCTCGTAATGTTTTTTTTTATTCAGCCACTGCCCAGAAAGTGCCTACTATGTATAAGGATCTGTGCAAAACATCAGGAAAAGACCTGCCAATAAAAGCAGAATTCATTTTTCCTTTTATTATTTCATGTTGCAAAGATGTCCTGACTGTGGAGTAAGTACTGGGCAATGTTCTGGGCACTAGAGAAGACACAGTCTCTACTCTCTGCTCCCTGGAGAGTGCATGTCCCTAGCCAGGAGGGATGAGTCCAAGACTACTTGCAGAATTAAATATTTCACTGTAGTTGCAGTTCATGCTGTGAAAGAACAAGTACAGTGTGACTTTCTCCTTACAAGAAGGGGAGAAGATAGAACCAGGCACACAAGGCCATTGTACCTTGTTGTTGGGTCATGAACGTAATCAGCATTTACTGCCATTGGCCTGAGGAGCATACGTAATTCTAGTGTCTGCTAGAAATTGGCTCTCCCTTCCCCTTCCGGTGTGCTCTGTTCCTGCTGCCCTGGACTGCTCTTTTCCCCAGGGATTTGCCATGCCACTTCCCCTGGGATCTGAATATGTGTAATGAGCTCTGGTAACTAGCTTAAAGATGCATGGCTTCTGCCATCACGGCTAACCAGTTTTTGCCACATTGCCTATTTTGCCAGCCCTAAGTAACTGTGATGTAATAAAACTCCCGTTTGCTAAACCCCAGACAAAGCTGCATAGAGTTTTTCATTTTTATAGTAGCAGAGCAGATTGAAGCTGTTTGATTGTTGCAAACCCAAGGAACGCAGAACTGAAGGGGGTAAGGTAGGATCTTCCACCTGAGACTTCGGAGGGAACACAGCACAGAATTCCAGACTCCAGACCTTGAGGGATATACAATTTCTTCCATCAAAGACATCTTGCTTATGGCATTTTGTTACAACATCCCTTAAGATGCTAGCTCCTATGCTAAGTATAAACAGATATGGCCTAGGTCAGATCGATGGGGTTAACAGTCAAGGGTATTTATAGACTCTCTTCATATTTGGAAGTTACTTTCTGTCCTAATGCAGCTTTCCAGCCCTATTCTCAACTCTGATACCATCTTCCCAGACAATAATTTTAGTTCATCTGCATGTTAGCTATCAGACTCGTGCAAATGTTACAGTCATGGGCCCTGTGGAATATACCTCAAATAGACTTCCTAGCTTCTTAGAACTTGAAGACCCTTAACTCCATCTGCTCTATTCTTACCTTTGGGTTCCTGTTTATTAAACAATTTGCCCTGATTTATATCTTACTACATTTCAGCCACCAAGTTGTAGATGCTACTGTGAGTCCATCCTGACTTCCCTGGTCAGACAACCTCATCAATGTGTCTCTAAGTCTCACCTCTCTGGAGCCCTACTCCACTAGGGAAAGATAGAAACAGGCTGGGGATATAAATCAAACTGCCAATGCCCATGGTCAGTGGAGAAGCAATAACAGAAGCCAGAACTTCCACCTTCTGCACCCCATAAAGAATTTTTGGTCCATAATCCCAGAAGGATAAAGAATAAAAAAGCTCCCAATGGAGGGGGTGGGACACAGAACTCTGGTGGTGGGAACTGTATGGCATTATAACCCTGTTATCTTACAATATTGATAATCTCTATTTAATCATAATCAAATGCTGGGAAATTGTGCAAATGCAGTCACATCTGCCATGTTGACCCCTCAGTCTATTGCTAGTTCCCACAAGAGTTGGGACATTCTCAGAGCACCTGTTCCACCATGTGTGCCCTCAGGGCATTTTCTATTGCCCGCAATAGTTGCAGTGCTCTGGTTACTCCTCCCCCTTCCCATTCTCACAAGAGCTACTTCCATAAAATCCCTTCTTCTTCTGCACCTCACTCTCTTGCCGGCCCTTCACTTCGGTGTTTAGACGCAGGGAAGGTTGCTGCATGAGGCGGCCATTTTTGCTACCTCCACATGGCCCAACCTGCTTCTCTCTCACCCAACTCTGAGGTGCCAGTGCAAATAAAGATTTTTGTTCCCTCTTTGCTCCAGATCTCCTCTCTCTCTTCTCCGCGGCGCAGCACGACAATCAAAATTCTAGAAAGGGAGCCAGGTGGTGGTGCATGTGGTAGAGTGCACATGTTACAGTGCTCAAAGGACTCACGTTCGAGCCCCCAGTCCCCAGCTGCAGGGGGAAAGCTTCATAAGTGGTGAAGCAGGTCTGCAGGTGTCTCTCTTTCTCCCTCTCTATCTCCCCTACCCTCTCAATTTCTGGCTGTCTCTATCCAATAAATAAAGATAATAAAAAGATAAAGAAATAATTTTAAAAGAAGGGACAAAGACAAGGGTGCACTAACAGTTAGTTCTCTCTTCAGGAAGCCCACCCAGGATGGTGAGATCATTCAGAGGGGACACAGAGTCAACAGAGATTTTCTACCTTGCAACATCTCCAGCACAAACATTTGGTCAGAAGAGGGAAATAAAATAGTGTAGCTACTGAGTCCCAAAATATGAAATGTGGTGGGTAGGAAATGAAGTGATGTGGAGATTACCCCAGCGGGTCATCCCTGTGTGCCCCAATCCTATAAATACCACTGGCCTCAGGCAGAAAGAGACAAAGGACCAAGTCTGCCCACCCACACACCTGCCAGGGGTAGCTTCCTAAGGTTCAAGCCAGAAGGGTCAGGTCTTCTTAATTGAGATATCACAATGACCTTGCTTTTAGTGGAAAATTAAAACTGATTGTGTGTAACAAGTTTCACATTTAAAGATAATTTATGAATTTACATTTTCATCTTATTCATTATACAAAAGAGGAACTACTTTCATTAGTGATGATATTGAGACTTTGAGAAGCTAAGTAGGGTTTATAAAGTGTGTCTCAAAGTAAAGTCACCTATAATGTCGGTATGCTTCTAGTTCTGCTTCTGGATCCCTTCTGTTACATTGCTTGACGTTGTGGTCTATTTACATGGTCATTCTGTTACTTTGGTTTGGTCTCACTCCCCCTGTCTCTGGGAGATTTTGGTTTAGTCCTTGCTAGTTCATGCTTCTTCTTTCTCCCCGTCCCCTATTCTACGTACTTCTTTGGTTCGGGATGCTGGGGCCAAAGAGGAGAGATGGAGGAGCCCATTGTGTTGTGATTAGGTTGTTAGACTGCTTGCCTGCTTGTGAATAAAGATTAAACTGCATTCTCAGCTCAGCCACGAGTTTCTGGTTGTCTCTGTCTCCTGCCCATGAAGCCAGTCAGGAAAAAACAATATAATGTTTCATAAAATACAGCCCAAAACCTAGACTATACTTATTACTGCCCATTGATAATTCTGAATTATTGGATCTCAGGTACTTTTTTAAATTGTCCTAGAATATTCTAGTTGTAGTTGAAAACTGAGATTCATGGAGAACCAGGAACCAAGGTTTGATCTCTATCTACTTTATATAAATTAACTCTTAATCTAACATAACAGATTTGAATAGATACATATGAATATCGGCTTAGATTGTGATATCTGTTTGTGTTTACTGTATGAGTCCATTGACGTACTCAGAAAAGACATGTTGAACAATATATATGGCTACTGGTATTAGAGTAAGATTTTTATCTTCAATGCCTGAAACTCAGTCTGGCATAGGCAGGGACTAAAAACAGTCTGAACAAAACATTGTGACATGTCTTTAATACAGAATAAGTACAAGAAACCATGAAAACGTACAGGTCTGGATTTTGCTGAGAGGCCAAGGGAGGTATAACACATAGGGTGGTTTAGGTTTTGACAGTTTTTGTTTGTTTGTTTTCTTTTTTTAATTTATTTCCTTTTTGTTGTACTTGTGGTTTTTTATTGTTGTTACAGTTATTATTGTTAATAATGTCATCGTTGTCAGACAGAGATGGGGAAAGAAAGATAGACACCTGCAGACCTGCTTCACCCCTTGTGAAGGGGCTCCAACCAGGATCCTTACTACACTGGTCTTTGCCCTTCGCGCCAAGTGCACTTAACCCGCTGTGCAATTGCCCGACTCCCTGTTTATTTTTAATTCAGTATTAAGTAGGTGAACACAAAGAGAAGGGAAGGGCAAGAAGGAAAAAAAAACACCTTGAATAAAATGTCAGAATTGGGCGGTCGGGTGGTAGTGCAGTGGGTTAAATGCACCTTGTGCTAAGCCAAAGGGAAGGGCATAAGGATCCAGGTTCGAGACCCCGGCTCCCCACCTGCAGGAGAGTCACTTCACAGATGGTGAAGCAGGTCTGCAGGTGTCTCTCTTTCTCTCTCTCTCTGTCTTCCCCTCCTCTGTCTACTTCTCTCTGTCCTGTCCAACAACAACATCATCAATGACAACAATAATAATAACCACAACAACTATAAAACAACAAGGGCAGCCAAAGGGAAGAAAAAAATAACCTCCAGTAGCAGTGGATTCCTGGTGCAGTCACCGAACCCCAGCGATAACCCTGGAGGCAAAAAAAAAAAGTGTCAGAAGCCAGAAGCATAGCTGTACCTTGCTAAAGAAGTGCCTGGTGTTTCCATCATGCTTGGTGCATAGCAAGGGGTGCATTCTTTTGTGCATCATCTTCACCAAGGCCACCCTGGAGCCCAGACTAGGAGAGTAGGCAGAAGTGCAGCCCAGCATCTGGTGGTGGCATACCTGATAGAGCATAACGGTTGCAAAGCTCAGGGGTTAGGTACAAGACCCAGTCCCATGCCCCACCCCCTACAGGGAGGAAGCTTCACAAGCTATGAAGTAGTGTCACTGATGTCTCTCTCTCTCCCTCTCTCTCTCCTTTATCTCTCAGTTTCAAAATGAAATACTAAAGACTGTTCCACCTAAATGACGTAGTGTCACTGATGTCTCTCTCTCTCTCTCCCTCTCTCTCTCTCTCCCATTTATCTCTCAATTTCAAAATGAAATGCTAAAGACTGTTCCACTTAAATGACAGAAGTTCACTTCTTGTGGTTCCCAAGTCTGGAAGATCTAATACCAAAGACTGGTTGATATGAATTCCCAAGAAGAATTCTTTGGGTTGGAGGTAACCATTTTGCCTCTCTATCTTCACATAGGAGAGTAGAAGGAGAAAGGAAGGTCTAAGAGGAGAGAGAGAGAGAGAGAGAGAGAGAGAGAGAGAGCTATCTTTTTCCATCTTGATGGGGGGCACTAATTCCCTAACACAGAATGCACCCCCATAATCCAAAAGGTTTCACTTCCAAATAATAGTACACTAGTGGCTACACCATCTCTCAATATATGACATTTGAGGGAGGGGGCACACATCACCCAAAACATGTATGTATCATATGAGAATCTTGTTTAAAATAAATATGTTCTGTTAACGAGCAAAATCAAACCACCATCCATTGCAAGGAAGCAAAAGATCTTTATTCACGAACTTGAGTCCGTGCCTAGTGGCAGCTAGTAACAGCCTACCAGCTCGACCCCCAACCGGGCTCAAACCACACAATTTATAGGAATTCAAAATACACTCAGGGAGGGGGAACACACCATCTTAACAATCTATATCCAATTACATCATATGGAAATCGCGGAATCCAGTTATTTCAAACCAAGCAAAAAGCGGATCCATTCAAAGAAAAGCGCGGGCAAATTTTAAACATTGCAAAACCACACAACCAATGGGACTTAACCAGGGTTTAGGTCCCCACGTCCCCCTACCATCTGACCATACCATCTGGAGACCAGTATACCTCTAAAGCTGTGCAAAGGTCTTGATAAGGCTATCCCTCATGCAGAACTCTGCAAAAACACCCGATGGCCTCCACTGATTAGTCCTGTTTGTCAAAGGGAAAAGGGCAAGGGACTTTTCACTCCACTCAGCAAACAACTTAACTTCTAAGAGAAAAGTGGAACTTAAAACTTAAAACCTAAAACTAAAATGGGAACTTAAAATCTACTTAGATGCATCTCAGAGAGGGGATTTTTAATGTAACAGCTTGTTACCGCTTGTCACATGTTCATCCAGTAGTGTTCTGGCTTGATAGTCTGCATTTCAAACAAGCTTCCTAGTGAGGCCAAAGGTCTTGCTCTAAGGATCCTTATGAGTGTCACAGTTCAAGGTCCCTGGGTAGAAGGGTAGCATAGTCAGATGTACAATTTTTTTCTTTTTAAAAAATATTTTACAAAAAGACATTTTAAACCTACATTCAGAAGGACTAATGGAATACTACAAGCTCATATTTTAAAATGTTGCTCTAGTTATTTTTTCTGTATGTGTTAGCACTTAATTAAAAGTTATAGATGGCCTGACATTTTCTCACTAAACACTCATTATGGCTTTTCATAAATAAGGACATTTTTCTGTATGACCACAATTTCATTGTCACTCTCAATGAAATTAACAGTAATTGTTCAATATCTTTGAGTACCGTGGCTTAGTGTGTGTGTGTGTGTGTGTGTTTGCCTGTGTGTTGTTTTAAGGGAAGTGATTCTGGAAACTTCACAAAAACAAAAAGTGCTATATGCCTGTTTTTATGAGACTATTTATTCGTGTGCACCACTCAATGTAATTCTATACATGGGCTCATGTGTGCACGGGCATATTTAACCGTGCTGGCGTGTGCTGAGTTTGTGTGTGATAACGTATCTAGGAAAGTCTCTCAGCAGTGCTGCCCCCATTCCCCTGGCTCTAGGGAGGGAGGCAGCCGCTTGCTACACTGAGTTGAAAGCTCAGGATGTTATGTCTGCTGCTCTCTGCCATGGTGGAGGCTGTTTAAATGTATGACTAGAACCCCAAGCATCCCCCCTTTGGCAGATGCCCCATTTCCTGTATACCCAATGTGTCAACTCTGCAGGAAAGGAAATATGACAAGAGATATAAATGTACCATCTCCATCAGGGGATGAAAAGTAGGGGAGCATCTGGGATTCAGCAGGGGCCTTCAGCAAACCACTTCATTCCTCTGAAGCTTTTTTTTTTTTTTTTTTTTTGCCTCTGTGTAAGTGCAATGCTGTGCCTGTGTTGCAATGTTGAGGGCAGGAGTCTTCAAGTGAGTGTTTCATTCATGGGGAAATGACAAGTACTATTTCAAACTAAACTAGACCTCTTAGCAGTGTTCTTCTGTGACTCCATAAGACACCACAGTCATCGCACAAGGAGTTGAGGTGTTCGGCATGTGTAGAAACTTCATTAATACATGCTGGAAAATACATTAAGGCGTGGGATCGATTGTGCCATCAGCAAATCTGTATGGAAAAGAGAAGTGATGAGAGAGGCTGGTGGGGAACTCCCCCTCTTTGGTTCCTTCACTAGAGACATTTCCTCCTTTTGCTCTCTGCTCTTGTACCATATAGAGCGGATGCATCTTGTTCACAGGTGCTGTTGTAAGATAAGACGGGAGAGTAAAACGGATTGTGGGAGGAGAGACATTGACAACCTGGTGGTGGGCCTACTATGATAACATACTACTTAAATACATCTGAAATTGACTTTTCTTTTAAAAAAGTATTTTAATGAGAAAGATAGGAGAAGGAGAGAGAGAGAAGGAGAGAGAACTGCTCAGGTCTGGTTTATGGTGGCTCTGAGATTGAATCTGGCACTGTGGAACTTCAAGCATTTTGTGTAACCATTATGCTGTCTACCCAGCCCCGCTGTAAAGGTGAAATTATACACCCGGAATCTATACAGCCTGGTATATGTCATGAACTAAAAATAAAATTGATACAATCTAGAATGCAAGCTGGTATACAGAGTAGGAGGTGGCATCTGAATCATCTAACTATTGTAATCACTTCGTGTAGTTTTGAGTCACATCACAGTCACACTGTGTTTAGCTCCCAGCCATCTGAAAGGGCAGCAGAAGTGTCTCAGGCTGACCCTGTGCTTCAATAGCCTGAAGTCTTCAAAATAACAGCCCTCCCAACAGCTGCCCTGACACTCAGCTGCCTCACCACAGCACCACTTCCTGTTTGTGAAGCTGGCCCATTGAGCTGAGGGAAGTTAGTGACTTTATTCCCTGGAGGAATGGGTATAGGGAGGAGGAGAAAAAGAGAGAAACAAGAGTGTGGACTTACTGATGGTGCTTCCTGAACCAACGACCACACCGCTGGTCAGCCCTGTGCAGTCTGGATGACAAACAGGTAGCAAAGGGCCTGGTCTCAGGAAGGATTTCTATGTCTCCAAGTTGTCTGTTTCTCCTTTGAGCCTCATAGTTGCATTTCTTTACAATATAATCTCTGTCCCAGACTCACCTTCCTTTAGTGCCATCCCCACTCCATACCCCCAGGTGCTGGGAGAGGAAGTGATCACTTTAGTTTCTCTTTTTTATTTTAATGAGCCCGTAAGAATCATGCAGAACACACCAGCCTACATGAGGCTCTCTCCCAGAGCTACTATTGATCAGCTTATTTGGCATAAAATGTGGACTTATTAAAAGGCAACATGAGAAATAATTACATCCGGGGGGATTGAACCTATTTTCAATTCAGCCCTGGTCTGACACAGAAATTGGCCTGTTTTATCATTATAATAGCCAAGAAGCTTGAGCTTCTTACTGAAACCAAATTTCAAAACCATACATATGGTTGTACATTTTTAACAGCCCCGTTCTTGCATTCTTGAGGCTAGAAAAAAAAATGTATCCCTTGAAATGATTCCTGGGAGCCCCTCATTACTGCTGGCAATGCGATGGTAATGGACATGGTAGAGGCTGGTCTCTGCAGAAAGAACATGGAGGGGTGGGGGGCAATGTTAAGCCTGGCTAAGTGCACAATGTACTAAGTGCAAGGACCTGGGTTCAATTCCCTTCTCCCCACTTACAAGGAGGATGCTTCACAAGTGGTGAAAAAGGGCTACAAGTGTATATTTTTCTCTCTCCCTCTCTATCTCCCCCTTTGCTCTCTATCCTATCCAATAAAATGGAAAAAAAATGGCCACCAGGGATGGTGAATTCACAGAGCCAGCGCCTAGTCCCAGAGATAACTCTAGAGGCAAAATAAAAACATAAAGTTGAAAGATTATCAGAGTCATACATCAGAAAAGAGGCTAATAACAAAAATATATAAAGAATTTACCAAAATCAACAACAATAAAACAAATGACATAATCCAAAAATGGGGTGAGGATATGAACAGAATATTCACTACAGAAGAAATTCAAAAAAGTCAACAAAAATATGAAAAAATGTTCCAAGTCATTAATTGCCAGAGAAATGCAAATAAAGACAACAATGAGATACCACTTCACTCCTGTGAGAATGTCATACATCAGACAAGGTAACAGCAGCAAATGCTGGAGAGGTTGTGGGGACAAAGGAACCCTCCTACACTGCTGGTGGGAAGGTCAATTGGCCCAACCCCTGTGTAGAGCAGTCTGGAGAACTCTCAGAAAGCAAGAAGTAGACCTACTCCTTCTTCTTCTAGCGTTTGCCTAGACCTACTCCATGACCCTGCAATTCTTCTTCTAAAGAACCAAACACAGCCATCCAAAAAGATGTGTGTATATCTATATTCATAGCAGCACAATTTTTAATAATCCAACCTGGAAGTGTCCCAGGTATCCAACAACAGATGAGTGGTTGAGCAAGTTGTCTACATACACAATGAAATACTACTCAGCTATTAAAAATGGTGACTTCACCTTCTTCACCATATCTTGGCTGGAGTTTCAAGGAATCATATCAAGTGGGATAATTCAGAAAGAGGATGAATATGGAATGATCTCACACATAGCCAGAAGTTGAAAAACACTACCAAAGTGCTCTGTGGTTCATGTTCATTCCAATGTGTGATCTTCAATAGCCAGTATATTATGTGTCTTCCTCACTTAGAAAACACCATTAGGGAAAATATGTATGTCTTAGGCTGGCATTATGACTGTTTTACTAATATACTATGGATATTCCTAATATATGTCCTAGCCTCCCTTAAGAAACATTCCTCTTAGCCGCCTAGCAAACTCTGACAATAATTTTGTTTTGTTTTTGCCTGAGATTTGACTGGACTACCAGTTACCAGGATTCCACTACCGCCATTGGACTTCTTCTTTTTGCAGGTAGAAGGTGAGAAACAAAGAGGCTAGGAGAAAAACTAAAAAAAAATAAATAAATAAGAAAAAAAGAAAGAAAGAAAGAAAAAGAAGAACTACCATGATGCCAACCTGACTTCCCTGTGCAGACGCCATAATCAATGTGTTCTGAAACCCCCCTCCCCAGAGCCCTCACCCTAGGGAAATATAGAAACGGGGTGGGAGTACAGACTGACCTGTCAATGCCCATGTCCACTGGAGAAGCAATTACAGAAGCCAGACCTCCCAGGAAGCCTCCAGTGGAGGGGATGGGGTATAACAAGCTGGTGGTAGGAGTGTGTAAATCGTACCCGTCTTATCCCATAATCTTATCTATCAGTAATAAATTAATAATAATAATAAGAAGAAGGAGCTAAAAATAAAATAAAATGAAATGAAATGAAATGAAATGAAATAAAATATCACAAAGGAGAACTTGGACTGGGTTCACTGTATTGCACCAGAATAAAAGATTCTATCGTGGAGAGAGAATTCAGGTCCTCGGACATGATGGCAGAGGAGGACCTAGAGGGGGATTCAATTGTTATGTGGAAAACTGAGAAATGTTCCACATGTACAAACTACTATATTTTACCACTGACAGTAAACCATTAATCCGCCCAATTAAAAAAAAATAATAGAACATCCAAGATGAAGCTCCTTCTGTTATCTACCATAAGGCCCAAGCATAGGCCCTAGAAAATGTTTTCAGTCCCAGTTCTGAGATAAAAAGTGCTGGGTTAGCTTTGGCTTTTCTGTGTAATAGCTTTTGTTGCCATATGGATGCCTGAATTCAGAGCAAGAACATTATGTGATCGAGAGCAGACCTGACCCAAAAGAGTGTTAAGTGTGAGTCTCTTGGACTGTGCTAAGCACATTGTCTTAGAATGGTTGCTATCTAGTCTTGGGATCAAGAGACTTTCGGCTCAAATCCAAATTTCACTCATAGCCTGAGTGCAGACACTAACCTCATCAAAATAGACCGTTTCAGGACTATTTCTGAGAAGACTCCAGAGCTCCCAGCGTGTGTGAAGTCCTGTGCTCTACCACCAAGATTTCTCCCTCGCAGATATTTGAGATGATACTTGCACATATAAAATTGGAAGCTAAAAATATGCATAATGGAATCCCTCAAACTTATCACCAGTGTCAGAAGCAATACAGACTGCTCAATATTTTCAGCCTTATCTTCACACAAGTAAACGCCACTGCAACAAGGGGAGAAAAGGAGAGCAGCAATGAAGGTGTGAGATCGAAATCAAAAAGTGTTTTGATTATTTTGTAGATGACAGACAGTTGTTATTTCACAAACCCCAAGACAGTCCAGATAAAATCCATTAAAAGCCACAAAAGACATCTTAACAAATGTATATAAATAGATTCTTCTCATGTACAAAACGCATCAGGAGATATAAAGGAGAGATCCAATTTAGAACACGTCTTCCCAAAATAAAATAACTTTCATTCATAGGAGCCTTGTGAATCAAACTGTAAAACTCCCAGGAATCATAAAGTAAGGTTTAATTACAAGCCACATTCCAGAAAAATAAGTAAGAAAACTCAGTATTAAAAAAGAATGTGAAACTCCCACCCCCTGTTTAATATATAGCATGTACATGTACAAACTAAAGTACCAGAGGATTTTTTTTGCAGTAAATTTATAAATGCTGATAATAACTTATGGAAGTTTTTTTTTTCCCTTTTGTTGCCCTTGTTTTTTTATTATTGTTGTAGTTATTGTTGTTGTTATTGATGCCATTGTTGTTAGACAGGACAGAGATAAATGGAGAGAGGAGGGGAAGACAGAGGGAGGGAAAGATAGACACCTGCAGACCTGCTTCACCACTTGTGAAGGTGGGGAGCTGGGATATCAAACAGGGATCCTTGTGCTTCATGCCATATGCACTTAACTCACTAAGCTGACCCCTAGAAGATTTTTTTCCCTTTCCTATTACCAGAACAATGCTCAGTCTGGCTTGTGGTAGGGACAGGGATTGAACCTGAGACTTCAGAGTCTCAGATATGAAATCCTTTTGCATAACCATTATGTTATCTCTCCAGCCCTACCCAAGAAAATTCTAGGAAAGTATAATAGAAAAATGAAGTCAAGCAAAGTCACATACTGAAACATACTATAAAGTCATCTTGCTAATAGTACCATTTAATGTATAGGAATTAGTTTTTGAGAATTTATATTGGGAAACTAGTTAATGCTTAATGGGAGAGGAAAACTTTATAAGCCTTCACTCAACTTCTTTTGGTGCAGAGGTGACGTTTCTTATAAGCATACTTTCACCACTTCTGGGTTATTTGCTTTTTCATTCAGGTATAGAGATAGAGTAGGGCAAAGAGATAGAACAACAATGTCTAACAAGAGAGTCAGACAGTAGGGCACTGGATTAAGTGCACATGGCACAAAGTGCAAGGACAGGTTTAAGAATCAATGTTCAAGCCCCTGGCTCCCCGCCTGCAAAGGAGTCGCTTCACAGGTGGTGAAGCAGGTATACAGGTGTCTTTCTCTCCTCCTCTCTGTCTTCCCCTCCTCTTTTGATTTATCTCTGTCCTATCCAACAACAACAGCAGTAACAGCAATAAAAAAAATGACAACAACAAGGACCAACCAGGTCAACAAAATGGAAAAATGTCCTCCAGGAGCAGTGGATTCATAGTGCAGTCACCGAGCCCCAGCAATAACCTCGGAGGCAAAATAATAATAACACTGAACTCTCAAGCATGAGGTCCTGAGTTCAATCCATGGCACCACATCTGATGATCTGATGTATGGGTTTTTTCTCTCTCCCTTCTTTTTTTATTAATAAATAAAATACCTAAAAAATACATATGTTTGTCACAAACTGATTCACAAATGAACTAAATGGATCCATTCATATCACAAAGCAGAGAACTGTAACACACAGCATTCTGAACAATCAGTGGGGAAAAAAATAACAAGATGACAGAAAATGAGCAAATAATACATTTCTAGAAAAAGAAACGGACAAAAGAGTCAAGAGCAGGTGTGTCCAGATCCACCCCAAGACAAAGCAGTCCAGAGCGCACAATCTATCATGCCTCGCTCCGAAATGTGAAAAAGTGATTTGCTTAAAGTCATATTGTTATAAATAACACCAGGGCTGGCAAAAGTATACAGACCTTCTCATATGCCCTTCCTGAATATAATCACTTTCAAGTTTTTTTTAAAAAACTACTGAACATTTTAGCAATGCATATCATTTTTTTTAAAACTGTGAAAATTCCTTTGCCCCAGAAATTCTAATCTTTCGAATTTAATGCAAACGCCTCAAAAACAATGTGTTGCAGTGCCTCGACCACACAATGTCTCTGAGCAAACTAAACATGTTGGAATTATGTACTGATTAAACTGAGTTCCATGTGTAATCAAAGAATATACCATTAAAAAAGGAAATAAAATATGTAGATATGTCAGAATAGGGAAAAGCCTCCAATACTTATCAAGAGAAAAATGTAAAATGAGGGCCAAGTATTGACATGAATCTTGGACATGTGATCTGGTTGATATTTGGGGATGGGTTGGGACTGAGAGTCTTGGTAGCCAGATATATGTGCAGAATCTGGGAGAACAACACCAGGCGTTGTTACCCACAATTCCCTTTGGCTAAGGAAGCTCACATGAGGGAAGGCTGCTGTGCTGCTCTTAGTATTTCGTGCCACCTTGTGCTGGGTCTGCATTGCTTTTATGTTTAAACAAAGGAAATAAAGGGGCTCTGGACTCAGTGCTCATTTTTCTTCTAAGTTTTTCATGGAAATAGCATGTTTTACTTTAAAATATTGGGGGGTATCAGGTTCTTGTGTGTGTGCAATGTCACTGGTCTAGGCTGACTTTCCACTCAGATAGAGAAACACAGAAAGAAAGGGAGAGACACTACAGCACTAGATCTTTCACCAGTATTATAGCACCTCCCTGAAAAGAATGCTTTCATATTACTTTCTGATTAAACTAGGCAATGCGCTGGCTCCTGTATCTGTTTGTCACAGTAGGGCGGTGGACTCAGGCACGAGAAGGTGAATTTAATCCTTGGCATTGCATCTTCCAGAATAATACACTGGTTCTCTCTCCCTCTCTAACCTTCTCCCATTAATAAATAAAATTATAAACATGTCTTTATACAAATTAACACAAATGTCTAGAGAATAAAGCTTAAAATCTACTTTTTAAAAATCACTTTTCACTTAGAGAAGCTCCCTCTGGAAAGACTGGAGCCCATCTTCCCAGAATGTGTTTTGTATACGCTTCTGTGTCGTCTTTCAGTGAGGCACATTAAATAGTAGCTGTACAGTGGATGTGTTTCCTTTATTGATTCATTTGTACACTAACTCTAAGTTTAGATGCATTAAATAACTGCCAGCTCCTATATACAGTGGCATTAAAATGGCTGTCGTGCAATTTATTTAATGTGGGACTATACTACCAGTCAGGACTCTCCAGTGATACAAATGTAATCAAGTCCTCAAACAGACATGAGGACTCTCTGCCAATGTATTCAGGGATTAGGACTTTCCACCAGGTAGTGTTGGTGCTAGGGATGTTTGCCCTGAAGTTTACCGAGAACAACCTACTTGACTCCGACCGTTCTGAGCTCCAGCTGTTCTCTGTGTCACTGTCTCCAATCATATTTCTCTTCTTCAGTTCTTTTTTTTTTCTTTTCTTTTCTTAGGTGGGATAGAGAGACATTGAGAAAATACAGGAAGACAGAGAGAGGGAGAGAGACACTTGAAGACCTCCTGCTTCACTGTTCATGAAGTGGACCCCTGCAGGTCCTCGATCCTGGTAATATAGGAGCTCAAGCAAGTGTGCTACCACTGCCCCTTCGCCTTTATTTCTGTTGTTCTTATTCCTATTCTCTTTGATCTTATCACAAGTTAACTTAGTCTATTCATTCTCATGTCTTTTTCTTCTGATTTACTAGCCAATTTCTAACCTTTGCTCTCCTGACTCGCCAGCTCAGTAGGACAGAGCCTCAATGATTCAGCCTTAGCTCCCCCATAGTTCTTTTAAAAATATTTTTATTTATTTTGCCTCAAGGGTTATAACTGGGTTCAGTGCCAGCTACAAATCCACTGCTTCTGGTGGCCCTTCCCCCCCCCCAATTTACTGGATAGAATAGAGAGAAATAGAGAAGGGAGGGGAGACAGCAAGGGAGAGAAAAATATAAACACCTGCACACCTGCTTCATAGTTTGTGAAGTGTCCCCCTGCAGGTGGAGATTGGGGACTCGAACCCAGATCCTTATATGGGTACTTGCACTTCTTACTATGTGTACTTAACCAGGTGTGCCACCATCCAGCCCCTATTTTTCCAAATATATTTTTTAAATATTTATTCATTCCCTTTTGTTGCCTGTTGTTAAAATTCGTAGGCTCTTGCCGGGCGGGCTGGCTTCACGGGTGGGTAACAGAGACGCGGAGACAACGGCTGGGCAGGGCAGCTGTATTTCTTTACTCAGGAACAACGATTCATAAACTAACACAAACTAATCACCAAACAGAACTCTGCTGTCTCTTTGCGGCGGCGCAAGCACTCTCTCTTTTTCTCTGGAACTCAGGAACCCAGGAACTCTGTCTCTCTGGCACTCTCTCTTACTCTGTAACCCTGAAACTCTCGAACTCAGGAACTCAGGAACTCTGGCACTCTTGAACTCAGGAACCCTCTCTCTTACTCTCGAACTCTGAAACTCTCGCACTCTCGCACTCTCGAACTCCGGAACTCAGGACTCTGTCACTGGGGAACTCAGGAACTCTCGGACTCCGGAACCCTCTCCCAGGGTCCCTTGGGGCGGGGCCAACAGGCCCGCGAAATTAACAGGACTCATCCAATTCTCTTGGAGGGGGAGGGCTAGAACAAGCCAATGTAAAGCATACGACAATTCCCCCTTTTCTTTTTAACTAAATGACTATAGTATCAAGGGTGTGGGGTGAACAGAAACATATATAACCAAAACCAGCATGTTGCCAAGGGAAGGCCTGAGGGGGCCATATCTGAAAAAAAAAACATTTCTTGCCTCTGGGGGGCTACTTGCCTCGACTGGCATTTGCATGGGGGCGGGGAATGGCCTAGGGTCCCAAAGGCAGCTGGCTGCAACTTACTTACTATGAAACAAAACTTGTTATTAGCATATCTACTGCACGATCTAACATTTCTAATAGAGAAGGAATTTGAGACTTTTACATATCAACAACGTCTTTTAACCTTTTGTTACACCCATTCAAGATGGAGACACACCCTAGGTGTGGGCCCGAGAGGAAACCTCAGGCATGAGAATAATTAGCATAGCCATTGTGCGATCTACCATTTCTAATAGAGAAGGTAGTGTTTTACATATCAACAAGTCTATTTAACCTTTTGTTTAGACCAACTTAGTTGAAATATATTGATTGTTAACTAATTTTTACCTCAGACTTTAAATGTAAGTTAATTTTTATCTTTATGAGAATTACGTTGAAAACCTTTTTCATTTATCTTTGACTAGTAAGAATTTAGCCTTAAAGCTACTGTTTACCAAACTTTAAACATACACATAAACATAGTCATTAATACACAAGGAGAGAAACCTTTGTTACGAAGACATGTCATTTTAAACACGAATTTAAGTCTGTACTGTCTTAGTTGTTGGGGGGGGGGGGGTTCACCATCCGGAGGTGGCTTCCTGTGCAGCTCCATTCCCGAGCAGCTCCACTTCTAGGAATTGCAGGTTGCGATCTCTGCACAAGTCTCTGCGTACTCCAGCTTGTCTGCCTTCAGACCGGACCGGCGGCTGGAGATCTCGTGTGCCCAGTTTTGGCAGGGAGCCCGGGGGTCCGGGAGGCCCGGGATGGTTCCAGAATTCATAGAAAGAGGGCAGGCAGGCCATCTTTGTAGAAGGCGTGAGCCTAGGTGCCCAGGGGTGGTGGCCATGATAGAACGCCGCGGCCCTGCCCCATGGCCCTGCCATGTCTGCTGCCCTGTTCGCAGTGGCCGAGCAGTGTGGAGGGATCACGCGTCCAGTGCCCTGCGCCACGCGGTGGAGAGCCGGCTCCTGTGGGCTGGCCTCAGGCTCTTGCATGCTGGCCTCGGGCTCCAGCATGTTGGCCTCAGGCTCCATCCAGCATGTTGGCATTGGGCTCCAGCATGTTGGCATCGGGCTCTAGCGTGCTGGCATCGGGCTCTTGCATGGTGGCGTAGGCCTCCTGCGGGCTGCGGGGCTGCGGGGCTGCGGGCGCAGTGCGCGGGGTTGTCTGGGCGCAGCCGGCTGGCTGGCTGTTTGACCAGGTGGAAACAGCAGCTCCGCGCCTTGCCTCCCGCCCGCTGGCTCTTCCCGCTGGCTGTTCTGAGTTCGCCCGAGCGAGTGGAAACCACAGAGTGGTCCAGAGATAAATGTTCCAGAAACAGCAAAACAGTCTCGTGAAGAAAGAGCAGAGGCCTTTGGAGATCTCTTCACAAGCAGAAGAGAAGGCCATCGTGCATAGGTAGCCAAATTGTCTTTACTTATCTGAGAGATGCGCAGGTCAGCCCCACGTTGGGCGCCATTTGTTGTTAAAATTCGTAGGCTCTTGCCGGGCGGGCTGGCTTCACGGGTGGGTAACAGAGACGCGGAGACAACGGCTGGGCAGGGAAGCTGTATTTCTTTACTCAGGAACAACGATTCATAAACTAACACAAACTAATCACCAAACAGAACTCTGCTGTCTCTTTGCGGCGGCGCAAGCACTCTCTCTTTTTCTCTGGAACTCAGGAACCCAGGAACTCTGTCTCTCTGGCACTCTCTCTTACTCTGTAACCCTGAATCTCTCGAACTCAGGAACTCTCTTTTCTCTCGAACTCAGGAACTCAGGAACTCTGTCTCTCTGGCACTCTCTCTTACTCTGTAACCCTGAAACTCTCGAACTCAGGAACTCAGGAACTCTGGCACTCTCGAACTCAGGAACCCTCTCTCTTACTCTCGAACTCTCAAACTCTCGCACTCTCGCACTCTCGAACTCCGGAACTCAGGACTCTGTCACTGGGGAACTCAGGAACTCTCGGACTCCGGAACCCTCTCCCAGGGTCCCTTGGGGCGGGGCCAAGCAGGCCCGCGAAATTAACAGGACTCATCCAATTCTCTTGGAGGGGGAGGGCTAGAACAAGCCAATGTAAAGCATACGACAGTTGCCCTTGTTTTATTGTTGTTGTTGTTGTTATTAATGTCACCATTGTTGGATAGGACAAAGAGAAATGGAGAGAGGAGGGGAAGACAGACAGAGGGGGAGAGAAAGACAGACACCTGCAGACCTGCTTCACCACCTGTGAAGCGAATCCCCTGCAGGTGGGGGACCAGGGGCTCGAACTGGGGTACCTATGCTGGCCCATATGCTTGGCGCCACGTGCACTTAACCTGGTGGGCTATCACCCGACTCCCTCCTATTTTGTGTTAATGACAAAGAGGAGCAGAAAGAGACCCGAGCGCTGCTCAGCTATGGTTCTTCTTCTTCTAGCGTTTGCCCTTCTTCCGTAGCCAGTTAACAGCGTCAGGTTGAGCCTGATGTAAAGTTTCGAGACCTCCTTTGAATCTGGAGAGGTGGCAGTCGTTGACTATGTGGGTCATAGTCTGGAGCCGCAGGGGCAGTTCGGGTCGTCTCTGGCTCCCCAGCGATGGAACATAGCGGTGCACCGGCCATGGCCTGGTCGATAGCGATTGAGGGGGGCCCAATCATAGCGTGCTAGGTCAAAGCCGGGTTGACGCTTGCAGGGGTCTGTGATGAGGTGTTTGTTCTTTACCTCAGCTGACTGCCAACTCTGTTTCCAAGAGTCTGGAACAGAGAAGTTCAGTGTAGGCGTAGGGGACCAGACTGGGTGACGAGACGTCAAGCGTTGGACAGGGTGGGCGAAGATATCCGCGTATATTGGCAGGTCTGGTTGAGCATAGACGTGGGAAATGAACTTAGATGATGCCGCATCCCGACGAATATCTGGCGGGGCGATGTTGCTAAGAACTGGCAGCCATGGAACCGGAGTGGAACGGATGGTTCCAGAAATTATCCTCATGGAGGAATATAATTTGGAATCGACCAAGTGGACATGGGGGCTACGGAACCATACTGGGGCACAGTATTCTTCAGTGGAATAGCATAATGCCAGCGATGATGATCGTAGTGTGGAAGCGCTCCCGCCCCATGAGGAGCTGGCCAGTCTTGCAATGATGTTATTCCTCGCGCCCACCTTTGCTGCAGTTTTTATGAGATGTTTGTGAAATGACAGAGTGCGATCGAGAGTAACGCCAAGATAGACTGGCTGGGCTTCGTGCCGGATTCTCGTATCGCCAAGCTGCACATTAAGCTCACGCGAGGCCGAGGCATGGTGTAGATGGAAAACAGATGATACCGTTTTTGCAGTGCTAGGGATTAGTCACCATCTTTTACAGTAATCAGATATCAGAGACATGTCTTTCATGAGTGTTTCCTCAAGGATGTCGAACTTGGATGCCTGAGTTGCACAGCAGATGTCATCCGCGTAGATGAACTTCCTTGAAGAAGTTTCTGGGAGGTCATTGATGTAAATATTATATAGCGTAGGAGTCAGAACAGAGCCATGGGGGAGGCCACTTGAGACAAGTCTCCATCTGCTAGACTTGTCACCCAGATGCACCCGGAATCTTCTGTTTTGGAGAAGAAACGATATAGTGTTGGCCACCCATGGAGGCAGGCATCTTGAGATCTTGACTAGGTGACCACGGTGCCAGACAGTGTCATAGGCTGCTGTGAGATCAACAAAGACAGCACCCGTCTTTTAATTCTTCTGGAATCCATTTTCAATGTAAGTTGAGAGGGCCAGGGCTTGTTCGCAGGTAGATCTTCCTGGATGGAAACCAGCTTGGGTGGGTGATAGGAATTTCTCTGTAAGATGAGAAATACATGACAGAAGCAGCCTCTCAAGGAGTTTGTAACACACGGAGAGGAGAGAAATTGGTCTATAGCTGGCGGCCAGTGTTGGGTCTTTCTTTGGTTTCAAAACCGCTATAATCTTCGCACGACACCAAAAGTTTGGGCATAGACTCAGATTCCAAGATGTGGGACAGGAATGAAGTGAGCCACTTCTTTGCCACGGGACCCAGGTTAAGAATGAGTTCTGGGGTGATGTTATCATAGCCAGCAGCTGTTCCCAGTTTAACCCTCTTCAAAGCGTCTTCCAGTTCAGACAGTGTAAAGGCAGAGAGTTTTGGAGATGGACAAGATAACCGGAAGTGGCATGACCACTCATGGGAAATTTCTCTTTTCCAGACTGGGTCGATCTTAGCACGTCCAACTTGAGTTAGGTGACTGGCCACTGAGTTTGGAGATACGGGAGGATGGGAGACGGGAGGGGGTTGGCTACCAGCACCCAGTCTGTGAAGAAGCTTCCAGGCCTTCCTACTTGAGTGGGTGAAGTTCAGACTTTCCGTGAGTTGTTGCCAGTGGGCTTGGCGTGCTGCATCCAGGGAGGCAATGAGATGGTCAGCCACTGGGATGGTCAGCCAATGGGATGCATTGGATTGACCTTCCCATGGTGCATCCTGTGAGTACCCATTCATTGGGGAAACTGACGATCCTTCCTAGCTGACTGAATCCACATGGTTCCCAGTCACTTTCAAAGCCAGCAACAAGCAGCTCCTGATAGCTTTCAAGCTGTTGGTCCTGCTCTTCGAGTCCTCCAACTTAATGTTGAGGGGCTGTCCTTTGCCAAACGCGTTCTTATTGGTCAATTGGCGATACAGCTCAGCTATGGTGATATTGGGGATTGAAGCTGGAACCACAAAGCCTTAGGCATCAGAGTCTGTAACAGAATTGATACTGTTTCCCCAGCCCTCCACCATAGATCTTTGGTTCTCATGTCCATGGAGGCACTTATAGTCTTCAAGATATTACTTCTAAGTTATACCACCTTTGGGCAAGCTCTCATCCCCTTGAGGACAAACTCCATCTCCTGTAGTGAAAACACTTTCACTGAAGGCCACATTTCTAGTCCAGAGGGGTGGCCCCATTTTATACTAGATTCTATATTTAAACCTGTTGCATTTGTTGTCAGGTTTTATTTTCTTCCTCTGACCTTCCTCCCCACTTTCTGTCTCTATATAGAAAGAACAGAATGCAGTCATAATCAGTCAGATTAGAAGTGGGTTGTCTCTGTTACAAAATTGGATCACTGCTGTAGAACCAGCACCAGGGAATATATAACAAATTATACAGACTGGAAGATAGCTCACCTGTTAGGGTACATGCCATGGCATAGTCTTTGGTTCTGGGTTTGGACCCTTGAACTCCTTGGGAGCACCAGGACCAGCACTGGAGGGGCTGAATGAATGATGGAGCAAGTGTTATGACTCCCACTTGCTTCTGTTTCTCAGAGTCTAAAACACAAAATTTAAATAATTGGCCTCAGAAAGATTGCTGGGCAGTGGTATCCTACATATACAAGATCAAATATATGGGGCTAAAAAACTAATAAATGAGTTATAAAGTTTCTGCTGAAAGCGAAGAACTCTCAGCTGAGTGGTGGGGACAGAAGGCAGGCCTGCCAGAGCTCTGACCTCCAGTGAGGTGCTAAGAGGAACACTTACTTACTCATCCTCTAAACTTGTTCAGCAGGGCACCTCCATTTGCTTTAGTTAGGAAAAGGTTCCCCTGAGTCTAGACCTCTAACAGATCCTTCTCTCCATCAATGGCCACTTCCAACAGGAACATCATCATAAGCCTTCTTGTGGTCCTTCTTCCTAGGACCTTGTCTTCATTATAAAGCAGCAGTGATTTGGGACTGCCCCACTCTCTGAAGGGAGGCTGGGTCATCCTACTCTAAGAAGACTGGTCCTGAAATGAGTGCAGCCTACAATGTTTCCAGCTGTGACCATTAACCAGGAGCTCAGGCCAACAGCAGCTCAGAGGTTACACAGGATCTAGTGCTAAATAAAAAGTATATGTGGGCCCTGGGTCAAGTGGATGTGATAAACAGCTAATTACACTCGGATTTTTTTTTTCAAGATTGCAAGCTACTCTCTGCCCTAATCCAACTTTCTAGCCCTTTACTCGGGCATTGTCTTCTCAGGGAATATTTTTGTCCAACTTCATGTAAGCTAACAAACTCAAGCAAAAACTATAATAGTCCTGGGCACGTAAGAACATACCTGAAATGAACTTCCTAGCTTCTTTCCACCCTAAAGTCCATATTCTTATCTGCTTTGTTCCCAGTTTTTGTTTTCTGTTCATTAATCATTGTGTCCTGCTTTATATCTTGCCACCTTCCAGCCACCAAGTTGTAGATGTTCTCATGATCCCATGCTGCCTTCCCTGTAAAGACGACCTCACCAATATGTCCTAGAACCTCACCTCCCCAGAGCCCTGCCCCACTAGGGAAAGATAGAAACCAGCTGGGGGTATGAATCCACCTGTCAACGCCCATGTCCTTCAGAGAAGCAATTACAGAAGCAAGATCTTCCACATTCTGCACCCCATAAAGAATTTTGGTCCATACTTCTAGTGGGGAAGAAATGATAGAAGATGACCAGAGGGCTCTGAACTCCAACTCCATCAGGACCCAGATAGAGAGGAGGAAAAAGGCAGGGACATTTGGATGTAGTAAGAGGTATATGTGTGACTTGGAAAGGAAAAGAGCATGGATCCATGGGGGGAGGTGGAGGAAAATATATACAAATATAGATAGATAGTTGTAGAAATAAAGAGAGAGGCAGGCTGGGAGTATGGATCAACCTGTCAATGCCCATGTTCAGTGGGGAAGCAATTACAGAAGCCAGACCTTCCACCTTCTGCAACCCTCAATGACCTTGGGTCCATACTCCCAGAGGTTTAAAGAATAGAAAAGCTATCAGGGGAGGGGATGGGGTACGGAGCTCTGGTGGTGGGAATTGTGTGGAGTTTTACCCTTCTTATCCTATGGTTTTGTTAGTGTTTCCTTTTTATAAATAAAAAGAATTTAAAAAAAAAAAAAGAACTTCAGTGGTGACTGCAGTATGAAACTACACCCCTGTAATCTCAAAATCTTATAATTAAATCACTAATAAAAATCAGACCCAAAAAGAAATAATAATTAACCTCATAAGAACTGTTGTATCTTCCAGTGGAGGAGAAGGAGATTCAGAACTCTGGTGGTATGGTGTAGAGTTGAATCCCTGTTATCTTGTAATTTTGTAAATTAAATCAATAATATTAATAATAAAAGAAAAGTGGCCCAAAAAATCTGCCTGGTAGCTGATGCCACTTCTTTGTTTCCACACTGATAAGAATTCTCAGAATGTGTGTTTGTGGTGGTGATTTCAATAGAGGAGGGGAGATATGCCATTGTGCCTTGAACATGAATGATCCCTCTCCATCAATTTTCCATTTTCTCTTCTCTTTTATTTCATTACCATCAGAAATCGAACTTATAATTATCTCGCTTTCCTCCCTCCACCCCTCATTTATTGGCATCACTTGAAACTTGCATATCTTGGTGCAGGATTCTCAATTTTTTTCCACCTTCCTTGAAAAATATCCTGGGGATTTTTCCTCAAGTCATTTATTAAACTGTTTAAAATGAAATCATTGACCCTTTCTTTCTCACTCTGCTAATGTGCGTAAATTTCCCCTTTGCTCAAACTTATATGTTGCATTTTGGTATCTTTTAGCAATTGCATCTACACTTGATGAAACAAGGAAGGAGTGTGTGTTTATTAGATTGTAAATTATTATGCCGTGTGCAGTTTTGATTAGCAAAGTACGTAGCAGTATTATTGTAGATTAATAACAGGAAAAAAGGTATGACATTGTCCAGGAGGAATGAAATAATTTTTTTTGCAAAAATAATGGAAACAAATGCCCTCATTGTCATAGAAGTTAAACTATTAAAAGAGAGAGAGAGAGAGAGAAGAGAGAGAAAGATATATTACTAACAGCTCTCTTCCACCTGGTCCTTGAGAATACATAAAAGGTACTTTAGTATTTTCCCCATAATCTTCAATTTGTAACTGAATAACCCGTACTGTTCTGTTCTATAACTACATACAATATATATTTATTCAAATATATTTTAGGCATTTGGCTACGAGTACAAATACATGCATGTGTGTGTGTGCACGCGTGTGCATGTGAATATAAAAATAATACCCCTAAGCATGATCCAATCTGACCTGGGGCTGGTGAGTTGGAAATGGAGTTAGGGATATTGCTAGGAGTTCAGCAGGACAATAACTGAGTTATAAGATAATTATTCCTCTTCAATGCCTTTCACCATGACAACTCAGTTCTGAAATTCAACTATTATTCAGCTCAAATTATTGTCAAAGTTTAAAGCTTGAATTTTATTGACCTCCTTCTGATGTCTATGACATCTAATCATCTAGATATATGAAACCAGAGTGTTAACAGCAAAAGTAGCTCTAAGGATTCTTTACTGCCCATACCTGGACAGTACTTTCCTCAAGCCCAAGATATGATTCAGTCTCTAAGTTCTGATATGCATGCGTAACTGCCCTGGGACAGAAATTGAACAAGGCATTCTCATCTTCCTTCCAGTTTCAAACAGGCCAGTTTGTTTTCAGAGTCAAATACAGGTTATCTTGTGACTTAAATTGCAAATCCTTAGCTCAACTTTAGTTTTTAAAAGGAAGGGTGAAAGCAAAACAATCTCACTGGTATGATATGTAGCAGCTAGGGTAGACTTGGCATCAGCAACCAGTGTTGGAGAGGGGTTTCTGGGGAGTCCTGGTGTGTCTTCCTGGATGCCCCCGATGCTTCAGATCTTTACAGATGACTCCTGGTACAGGTTGAATGATGGATTATTTTCTTTGTCCTATGTTGACTTCGTATGTCATCTGGATACATGTCATGGGAAAGGTTTAAGGGACCAGACTCACTAGCTAGACTGGCCTGGGTTTGAATTCTGGTTCTTCTTCTTACCAACTATGTCCTGCACAATGAGAGAGTGATTAAACCAAATTGTGTCTCCATTTTCTCAATAGGGACAGTTCCATGTAATAAAATTGTTGTATTAAAAAAAAAATTGTTGGGAGTCGGGCGGTAGCGCAGTGGGTTAATCACAGGTGGCGCAAAGCGCAAGGACCGGCGTAAGGATCCCAGTTCAAGCCCCCGGCTCCCCACCTGCAGGGGAGTCGCTTCACAGGCGGTGAAGCAGGTCTGCAGGTATCTGTCTTTCTCTCCTCCTCTATCTTCCCCTCCTCTCTCCAGTTATCTCTGTCCTATCCAACAACGATAAAAATAAATAAATAAATTGTTGTATTAGTTGAGTGAGTGTTAGTAAAGGACTAGTGACCTTGCACTTGGGGGTGATGGTTGTACCAGTGGTGATAATCATGGTGACAGTGGTGGTGGGAGTAGTAATTGTTGGGTGTTGAAGGCAAACCATGCACTCAACTACTAAGCTGTACCTCCTGCTCCTGGTACACAGGCCACATACTCAATCTGGGCTACATAGTGGTCCGATTGATTTTTGTACTTAGAACTTGTCAGAGTATAAGGAAGAACAAAATAATCTTAACAAGAGAGACATTTTTGTTCATACATAGCCCATAAAATTCCTATAGCATTTTATTCGGTGGTAGGCAAAGATCTTTATCCCCATTTTTAGCTTAAGAAACGGACCCTTAAGAAACATGTCCTCACAGTATGAGAGGTCTCCTGACACCTCTTTAACAGTATGGCAGTGCAAATCCTTTCCCTCAGAATCTCTCTGCTGTTTCCTACTGAATTGGTGATATAGTCTGAGCCTTCAAGACTGAATGTTTGAAGCAGTGTGGCTGATAGAATAAAGACCACCTCAAGATCCGTATCTGAATCCCCAGAATCTGTGAACATGCTGAATGAATATGGTACCTTACAGGGCAAAAAAGACTTTCCAGAAGTAAACAAGTTTTGATTGTTTGTTTGCCTGCAGGGCTATCTCTGGGGCTGGGTGCCTGCACAGGGAATCCATGCTCCTGGCAGTCTTTTTTTTTTTTTTTTTTCTTTTCTTTTTTCCATTTTATTAGGTAGGACCGCGAGAAATTGAGAGGGAATGAGGAGATAGAGAGTGAGAAAGATGCTTGGGGCTTGTGTAAATAGCTTAATGTTTATACAAAGAGACTCTGATACCTGTGGCTCTGAGGTCCCAGGTTCAATCCCCTGCACCACTATAAGCCAGAGCTCAGTGGTGCTGTTAACAACAACAACAAAAAAAGAGGTGCGGGGAGAAAGACACTTTCACACTTGCTGTACCACTTGTGAAGTGTCCCCACTACAGGTGGGGAGCAGGGGACACAAACCCAGGTCTTTGTGAAAATTCTTGAGCTTAGTACTATGTGCACTTAACTGGATGTGCCAACCTCTGCCCCACCCCACCCCCCAGAAGTGAACAAGGTAAGGATCTTCGGATGAGGAGTACTCAGAGGCCAGCACCAGATGGCATAATAACAACACCGACTGCAAATGGGTTCTTGTACTCACCAACAGACTGAATGCATAACCCATAGATTAAGGAATAGAATCTTAAAATAGACTTCTCTCACTTCAGACTAATGGCTTTCAAGCCTGGGACTCCCACAATGCCCCCTTGTGTCTGATAATTCTCCAGAGTGGCTCAAATAATTCAGGAAAGCACACTACTTACAAGCATAGCTCTATAGTTTCTGTTGTTACTATTATTGTTGTCCAGGGTTAGTCGGGGTGGAGGGCTCAGTACCTGCATGACAATTCCACCATCCACAATGGCCTTTTTGTTTTCTTCTTCTGATAAAGAAATAGAGAAGGTCAAAAGGAGGAAAAGAAAAGAAAACACCTGCCACACTGCCCTGTCACTCACAAAGCATCTTACCTGCATATGGGGGCCTGGAGCTTAAACCTGAATCTTCAGACATGATAAATATATCCACCTTACTAGATATGCTACTGCCTGGCCCCCGTTATCTGATTAATAAACCATTTTGGACTTCCAACCTCCAGACCCATATTTATTATTTTAGGGCTGTACGTATGTGATTATTTGATACAGCAGCAATCAGAAGACTATAAGTAACACGGTGCTTGTTTAAAACTAAACAGGTCTGAATCAGACGGACCATTCATGGTCTGACTACCCATTCCATGGTACTAACACATCCAAATGGCCTTTGGTTTTCCTTTGCATATCCAGACACTATGCTGAGTCATTGTGAATTTAATGCTAAGACCAGAAATTAAAACCTAGTGGCTATCCACTATGATCTACTGCACAACGGCACTAATGTAAGAAATTACTCAAGTAAAGCATACTAATAAACTTATCCCAGTCACCTGGGGAATTCTGGTCCAGACCCCATCGTCACAGCCTTTTGAGCAACCTAAAAGTCTGCTCTGCTGTAAACCTGGATTTCTGGGCATCATTAAAAGCCAATACCCAACACACACACACACACACACACACACACACACACACACACACACACACACACTCTCATATTTTGTCTACAAAGATCTAGGCAAGTTATGTGGTGTGGCAAGTATTTAAGTTTCTGCCCTTGTACCCTGGAATTCCTAGTTTATCTTCTGAGAACACACACACACACGTACATGCACACGCACAGGCACACACCTCTGTACTCATCTACATTCATCTATGGAGGCCCAGTGATGCAAAGAGACTGAATTTTCTGGCCCATAGCACCTATCCTCTGAGTCCAGAGACTCTGACCACCTCTCAGCATGGCCAGAATTTCTAACAGTCACATAGCATTGGTCTCTACCATCTGTTGGTGCTGTGCACTCACTAGATGGCTGATTTTAAATGACATTGAGCTCCAGGATATCTTCAAATTCTGTCTAAAAAGGGGTCAGGCTTTGGCACACCTAGTTAAGTGTTCACATTATAATGTGCAACGACTCAGGTTCAGGCCCCTGTTCCCACCTGCAGGGAGAAAGCTTCACAAGTGGTGAAGCAGAACTGCAGGTGTCTCTCTGTCTCTTTCCCTCTCTATATCTCCTTCCCCTCTCAATTTCTTTCTGTCTCTATCCAATAATAAACAAAGGGCTTAAAAAAAGTGGTCCAGGAGGTGGCACAGTGGGTAAAGCACTGGATTCTCAACCATGAGGTTCCAGGTTCAATCCCTGGCAGCACATGTACCAGAGTGATGTCTGGTTCTTTCTCTCTCTACCTATCTTTCTCATGAATAAATAAATAAATTCTTTTTTAAAAAAAGACCTTAAAAAATCATTCTGTCAAAAAAAGGTGTCTTAAAGCTCATTTTAGAGGATCTCATTTTGTGGAGGGGGGGTGGATTTGCCCAGTAGAGTGCTGTCAGGCTAGCATTGAGGGAGGGAGAGATAACCCAGGAACCAAGTTCATGGTGGTAGCAATACAAGATCTCTGGTTAAAGCCACGTGGAGCCAAAAACTACAATGGCCGTATCTGCCTCCCCCCTCATGCCCCTGCCTTAAGAAAAGGAAGTAGCTTTTATAATACCATAAGTGGGAGGGGCTGGAAATGGTAGGGGCTTCCCTAACAACCATTGCCAGGGATACAGTTGGCAGGAATTAGACCTTTAGTCATATGTAAGACAAAGCAGAAGATAATGTAGATAATGTAGATAATGGGATAGGCCAGACTAGCATGGAAATAGGGTGGTTTGTGGGTCCTGCCAAGCTCAACCACATCTGCACAGTTTCCCAACAGAGTATAGAGGTTACCATGCACAAGGACTAAAGCCCCTACCTCCCACCTTCAGTAGGGAACAAGCTGTGTTTCAGAGTCTCTCTTTTCATTGTCTATCAGAAAGAAAATGAATAATATGAAAGGTGGAGGTGGGCCACTGGGAATAGTGGAGATGTGTAGACACTGAGCACCAACAAAATGTCTGGTGGCAAAGAGAGAGAGAGAGAGAGAGAGAGAGAGAGAGAGAGGACATGAAAGCTCCTGAGAACCATGTTTTTATCTTAAGTCACCCTAGACTTCCCTCACCCAATCCAAACACAGACCTTGGCTTGCCTTCCTGTTATTATCTGCCCCAGATTGGGGCCTAAATTTGATCCCTGGCATCCTATGCCCCAGAGTGATGCATAGTCCTTCTTCCTCTACTCTCAATGCATAAATAAATGAAAAATCACATTCCTCAGGACAGAGCCCTGAGACTGCAGAGAAATCGGCCAAATAACTCCTCTCAGGAGGCTCTACAGCAGCTGCACAGATGGGGAAACTGAGGCACATTGATTATTTTGTGTGTGTGTCATACGCCTCTTTGTAAGTCATAGCTGGCTTCCTGCTGATGGCAGAGCGGGAAGCTAGAACTCTAAGCTTTCATCCTCTCCTCAGACCATTCAATTTTCTCTTCTAGCAGGAACTCCGTGCACCTTCTCCACAGCTATCCCAGAATGTTCCCATGTTCCCAGATTTGAATTTTTGAATTTCACCAGCATCTCCACTTTCCCTGGGCATCCATCCACCTGTGCTGCCACAGTACCCCCAGAATGTCCTCCTAGAATCTGCATCGCTTAACCTTCCTGATCTGGATCCACTGATCATTCATGAGCCAACTCAAGTGTCACCACCCTGTGAGGTGACACTTGATTACCCCCTGCTCACTATACAGGATGCACTGGTGGCCCACCTCAAATTCTCCTAAAGAACAGGAGACACAATGCTTTTACTCTTTTGCTAACTCTTCGAGCAAGGAATTCTCTTGTCTGTGGTGTTTACTGATCAACTCTGTGGACACACTGTGCCAAATGTGTCCCCACCAGGTGGACAGGGCAGGGCTAAGCCAGCAGAGCCCCCTTGTAGTGAACAGTGAGGAGGGTGAAGCAGCTGCCCTGCTGAATCTTAGAACAAGCAAGACTTCTCATGAGGATGGGGGGAGTACCGGTCATGGGTTGCTGTGACCTCCTGCAGACCCCCCAAATTGCATCCTCACAGCAGAAGACAAAGCTAAGAGCTGCTTCTCCCATCACCCCCCACTCCACTAAGTTTCTGGATTCTAGCCTGGCACCCGCTCCTGGCTGATCCTGGTTCCTGGCTTCAGGCTCCAGATGCACTGGACCTTGGTGTTTCATTTCTGTTGGCCACACCCATGACCTCTCCTCCCTAGCACAGGACTCTGCCTTTCCAGCCCCCGGGGCTCTGGGCTCTGCATTTTGTTTCTTTTCATCCTGCTTTCTGCTTTGTCAGCCTATTTAGGGTCAAAAGTTCATGACTTCATCCACTGTGAAAATAAATAACCTCAAATGAGGCACACTTGAAACATGCTCAAGAATGGAGGTAAGATATCCAGCACACACATTTACCTACCACCAAGCTATTCCTAGAACCTGTTTTGATTGTTCTGAAAGCTGGAGAGGAAATTTAAAAAAAAATTATGCCTATCAAAGGAATAGAATGAGGGGAGAGAGCTCTAATCTAACCTAAAGAAAGACTCCAGGGGAACCAGGAAGTGACACACCCAGTTAAGCACAGTACAAAGCTCAACAACAAAAGCAAGGGTCTGGGTTCCACCTCCAGCTCCCCACCTTCAGGGGCAACACTTCACAAGTAGTGAAGCAGGTCTGCAGGTGTCTTTTTCCCTCCCTCTCTATCTCCTCCTGCTCACTGAATTTCTCTCAACCCTATCCAATAAAAATGGGAAAAATGTCTTCCAGGATCAGTGGATTCATAGTGTTGGAGGCACCGAGCCCCCTCCATAACCCTAGATGCAAACAAAAATAAGAGGAGGAGGAGGAGGAAGAGGAGGAGGAGGAGGAGGGGAGGGGGAGGAGGAGGAAGAATGACTGCAGGTACCTACTGTCTTCACCTTTCAGTTAAAGCAAGCTCTTATACACCTTTCAGAAAGTCAAGAGGCCTCCAAAGAACTGCTCTGAAATCCTCCTCATCATTTTTAAGGAGGAGATTAAGGGATCCCACATAGTTAAAACACATTAAATGGGTGGAATCTTGAATGACAGGATTGAAATCTGCAGAAAACTGCCTTGATTGCCATTCCTGCCAGCTCTGGGCTTGGGGAAGCAGGCGCTGCAGGCAGACAGCCAGGGTACTGGGCTGCACTGATTTCTGTAACAGGTCACTCCCACCCAAGTTCCTTGGTCTTCTTTCTCTGTGTCTGCAGGCCCAGGGGAGGGGAGGAGGGGGAGGGGGAGGCTGCACTCTATTTCTGTATGCGCCACCTGACTCTATAAGCCTATGATTCTATCTGAAACTCAATAATGCACGGTGCTGGCATCCTTTTAGCATCTCTGCAGTCAATGCCTCTCAAAGAACCATGCTGCAATTGAACTAGAAAATTAAGGCTTTTAGCCGGACTCCCTGGAGGTGCATATGTAAAACAAAATAATAAATGATTGTCATTTCAGCTCAGAACATGGAATTAATCCTAGCAAAAGAAGAGAGCCCAGAGTCCTATGGGAAGGAACCACTGCATGTCATGGAGGGCCACCTCATGCCAGCAAGGAGGTCAACAGTGGGAGAGACATTTTCCTCTGCTCCCTGGACAAACCATGGGCCATCTCGCTAGCTGTGTGTAGCCCGGAGAGACACACCAACAGAAAAATGATTTCCCAGTGCAAGTTTTCTCTCCTGAAATATTCAAAAGCCCAGCCTGGGGCAGTGGATGCATAATCAGGCTGAGAATATGATGGACATATGTGTTGCTTCTTCAGGCTGGCAGGGTGCTGGGCACAGGGAGAGATAGAAAAGACATCCCAGAACCCTCAGGGAGACAGGACAGGACAGGCAGAGGCTGTGAGAGCTTCCAGAAGCCTCTCTTTGGACCAGATCAGGTAGGTCCCCCAAAGACATAAGTCCAGACTCGGTTAGTCTGAGCATATGTGTGACAAATAGACACTAGCAGTGGTTTGGAAGATGGTGCAGTTAATAAAGCATGGGCCTCTCAAGTGGTAGGTCCTGAGTTTCATCCCTGGAAACACATGTATTAGAGTGATGGCTGGTTCTCTCTCTCTCTCTCTCTCTCTCTCTGTCTGTCTGTCTCTCTCTCTCTCATCTCTATCTTCTTCATGAATAAATAAATAGAAGTGTAAAAACATGTTTTAAAAAAATAGCCAGAAGCCAGCCAAATGGGGATGTCTCCTGAGAGCTAGTTAGTGTCCATGTGTCTGGGCACAGCAGCCTGAGGATGTGGAGCCTCAGGAGTGGTGGTAGATAGCAACAAGGATATTCAAAGAGACTCTCATACATGGGGCTATAAGACCCTAGTTCAATTCCCCTGCACCACCAGATGCCAGAGCTGAGCAATTCTCTGGCTTAAAAAAAAAAAATGGAGAGGGGGTGAGTCTCTGGTGCAAAGGTAGAGTGTGGGGCTCAGGGACTGTTGTTCACTATTCCATCAGCTGAACACAATGCACAACCTCTGAGTCCTACTTCGAACCTCCAGATCCTTATGGTAACAAGATCACCTGGTAGTTCCTACTCACAGGAAACTGTCCAAAAACACTAAGTAGTATGGTCCATTCTTTTTGTATGTTTGTTTTCCTGTCTGGGAGAGTTAATTCCCAGCTCACCCTAATGTGTCCTTTTTTAGGCAGGAAGGGGGGTGTGTGTTCTTGCTGAGTTAATGGGTGGGCCACGTTGCAAAGACAAGCCTCTGTTTGGCCAGGCTTTCTGTTTGGTACAAACCCAGCAAAACCATAGAACTGCAGCCGATGGGTCAGTGTGATCAGGAAGAAGTGGCCCCTGTTCCCCACTCCAACAGGAATGGCTTCCTAGAGCTGAGAGCTGAGACCATAGCTCACTGGGTTAGTGCGCTGCTGTGCCGTGTGTGACCTGCCACTGAGCATGCTCTCCCCTGCACTGAAGAGAGCTTTACTGTTGTAGTCTCTGGTTTCTCTCTCTCTCTTTCTCTCTCCCTCTCTTTCTCTCTCCCTCTCTGCCTCTCTAAAAATGACTTTCCAGGTTGGAGGGGTCAGGTGGTGACACATGCAGTGAAGCTCCAGGACCCAGGGGGACTCCTCACAGGCAGTGAAGCGGGTCAACAGATATCTCTTTTTCTCCCCACCGATCTCCCCCTCCCATTTCAATTTCTCTCTGTCCTGTCAAATAAAATATAAAAAGAAAAAATAATAATAAAGGAAAGAAAAAAAGGAAAAATGGTAGCTGGGAGTGTTGGATTATTAGTGCCAGTACCAACCCTCAACTGTAACCCTGGTGGCAATAAAAAACAAATAAAAATGAAAATGACTTTCTGAAAAGGGACTTGGCATGTAACTGAGACTGTTAAAGAAAGAGGCCAGGTGAGGAGCAGTCAATAAAAACAGGAGCAGGTGGGGGCTTCTCTACAATGGGGAATATTTGGAGCAGCCTTTGGAAAAGACTATGTCTGTGCTGAGGGCCCTGAATCAATGGAAGATGGAAAGCTGCTTAAGGGAAGTTTCCAGAAAGGAGAAAAGAGATGTTTATCCAGTGGTAGGCCTCTGCATTTTCCTTGCTTTCACTATCCTGACCTCCAGCCGCTCCCAAACCTTCCAGATCCCTCTCAAGGTCCTCTGCTTTACAGAAGATCAAGGATGTCACTGCAGTCCTGCTTTGTGCTCTGTCCATGGTTCTACTACACACCTTAGCTCCAAGACCTCCTCCACCATTCAGCCATCACAGTCCCCTGCCTCCCTAGACACTCAGCAGCGAATATGGGAGAATTCTGGGGAAGGTCTGTTTAGAAACTCTCACTTGTTTCCAGGACAATCCCCAATACTCCCTATTCCTCCCACACCTCAGTGTCACCCTCCCACCTCTGTCCTTATACTCAGAAATTAAGGACTACACTCTGGAAGAAACTGGAGAAGCTGGACTTGGTCCTGAGTGTCCAGACCTCAAGGAAAGAGAGACTCTGAGAAGAAGAATGTGGGGCCAGGTGATGGCGGACCCAGTTGAACACATACATTACCATGTATAAGGGCTTGGGTTCAAGCCCTTGCTCCTCACCTGCAGGGGGGAGGGAGGACACTTCACAAACAGTGAAGCAGGTCTGCAGGTGTCTCTCTTATTCTCCCCCTCTCTGTCTCCCCTCTCCTTTCCAATTTTCTCTGTCCTGTTAATGATATTTATATCTTTCCCATAGTTGGGAACTTCTCTCTGCCTTGATCCAGCTTTCCAACTCTGAAACCATATTCAGAGACAGTATCTTTAATCTACCTGCATGTTAGCTGTCAGGCTCAGGCAATAATTAGTAAGGTCATGGGTCCCTTGGAATATACCTAAAATAGACTTCCTAGCCTCTTATAACACCAAATTTTATCTACTATGTTTTTACCTTTAGGTTCCTGATTATTAAACAATTAGTTCTGTGTTATATCTTAATGCTTTTCTGCCACCAAGTCGCATATGCTACTATGACAGCAACCTGACTTCCCTGGGAAGATGACCTCACCAATGTGTCCTGGAACCTCACCTCCCCAGGTCCCTGCGCCACTATGGAAACATAGAAGCAGCAGGCTGAATCAACCTACCAGCTCCCATGTCCAGAAGAGAAGTAATTACAGAAGCGCCAGACCTCTCACCTTCTGCACCCCATAAAGATCTCTGGTCCATATTCCCAGAAGGATAAAGAATAAGGAGGCTTCCAATGGAGAGGATGGGATACAGAACTCAGGTGGAGGGAATTGTGTGCAATTGTACCCCTCTTATCCTGCAATCTTGTCAATCATTATTAAATAACTAATAAAGAATAATCTCCCTGTCCTACCCAATAAAATAGAAGGCAACTTTTAAGAGGAAAAATGTCTGCTGGGAGCAGTGGATTCATATTGCTGTTACCCAACCCCAGTGATGGGGTGACAGGAAGGAGATAGAAACACCCTGTGTCCTTAAGGAGATTCTATATGAGATCTGCCCACCAGGGAAAGTGGCTTCAATCCCTCAGCAACCATCTAGAATCATGTCTTCAAACCCGGCAAGATTTTCATCATGGGCTGTAGATAACCAAAATGCTTAAAATCTTCTATTGCCTAGACACTTTGAACACTGGGTTAAGACAGGCCCAGCTTCACCCTTCAAGAGATCTGTCACCATGACAAATAACTTCAGTTTGTCCTTGGTTTTAATTTTTTAATATTTATTGATTGATTGATTTATTCCCTTTTCTTGTCCTTATTGTTTTATTGTTGTGTTGATGTTGTTGCTGGATAGGACAGAGAGAAATGGAGAGAGGAGGGGAGACAGAGAAGGGGAGAGAAAGACAGACACCTGCAGACCTGCTTCACTGCCTGTGAAGCGACTCCCCTGCAGGTGGGGAGCTGGGAGTTTGAACTGGGATCCTTCCACAGGTCCTTGCACTTTGCACCACATGCGCTTAACCTGCTACGCCACCGCCGGACTCTCACTTTTTTTTTTTTAAGCAGGATCTTGATTTATTGTCATTGATTAAGGGACACCTCTGAGGCTCTCAGGAGTGCAGGGCCCGCCACTTGTCCAGGGGACCGCTGTTGGGGATGTATTTGACTCCACAGCCGTCTGGGCCACCATATCTTCAAACTCATGTCTGTTAAACTTGGTGAAGCCCCACTTCTTGGAGATGTGGATCTTCTGGCGTCCAGGGAACTTGCACTTGGCCCTGCGCAGGGCCTCAATCACATGTTCTTTGTTCTGCAGCTTGGTGCAGATGAACATGATGACCTGGCCAATGTGGACTCTGGCCAATGTTCCCTGGGGCTTCCCAAAAGCACCTCATATCCATCCCTGTCTGGAGCCTAACATTAAGGACAGCAGGAGGTCAGGCACAAAATGAACACAGAGCAGGAAGGGCTCCAGGGTCCCTTAGACCAGCCTGTACAAGCAACGGGCTGCATGCACTACCCAGGAGGCTGCTGTTTGCAGACACCACACACCGGGTGCCATGGGGAGGGCGGCACTGTCAGCTTAAATGGCTGCAGATGTCCTTGGTTGTTGTTTTCACCAGGCTATGTTGTTTTTGCTGGGCTGGCTTCATGGGCGGGTAACAGACGACCAGGGACTCATGGTTGAGCTGTAGGCAGTATCTCTTTATTCATTCAGGACGCAGCCCAATCTAAGCCAAGCTAAGCTAAACTCAAAGTAAGGTAAAACTCATAATGCTGTCTTTATATATACTTGCCAAGTAGGGTGGAAACAGGATGTGACATAGAAAGGGTGGAGAAAAAAGTGACTGGTGAAAATCAGAGTGTGACAAGGAGGGGGTGGAGCAGGTGAGAATCCTATCACTGAACCACCAATGCCCTGAAGGGAGGGTGGTACTTGTTAACAGTGGTTATGTAAATAGAATGAAGTGGTTATGTAAATAGAATAGTGTTAAGCAGGGGGGATTTAAACCAAATGTAACAGAAGGGGTCTCATGCATACCAACACTTGGTTTTTAAAACATGATAGATAGTCACAACTGAACTTTATTTTTGGAGGTGGAAGTATAGGCGAGGCCTTATACATGTGCAGTTTCACCAGTGCCAGGCTGAACTTCTCATTTAAACAGAGGGAGAAAGACCTTCCCCTGGTACTATGGCACCTTACAGATGGTTCTGGGGCTGCATCTGAGCCATGCACTATCACATAGCCCATCTCTTCAATTCAACAGAAATTTTCTTATACAGTTACTCTGGTGAACAGCATAAGAACATGCATTCTCAGGAATATCTGAAAATCAGTAAAGCCTTTAATCAATTTACTATAGTGAAAGAATGTCTCCTGACATATTTCTGATATACTGCTGCAGTTCCTAACCTTGAATGGCTTTCGTCGCAAGGGTGGTTCAGTGGTAGCACTCTCTCCTGCCTTAAATGGTTCTCAAACACCTACAGGTTAAACTTTGAACTCAGCTGGATGGGAGGATTAAAGGTGACAGTAACTTCAAACACTGGAGACAATACCAAGATAAGAGGCTATCCATGTAAATACAGATAAAATAGGGTCAACAGAAGAATGAGCTGGTGGAGAACAAAGGCAGTGGAATCAGTCACATTATGACACAGTGCTTGTCATATGCCTCTAGCATCATAAGAACCAAAAGAAATCCAATATTTATGTCATAAAAAACAGTAACATCATTAATCTCCTTATCTTTATATGTCTATTAGCGAAGACATCTTGTTTACAGGCACACATTAAGGCATCTGTTGAATTCAAGTCCTTGGAACTAAATACAGTTCATGTATTTAGTAATTCAAACATCACTTTTTTTTTTCTGAAAAGAAAACCCATGTTCATTTATTGGTTACCCTGAATTCATTAAAATAGACTCTATCTGTTCCTATTAGGATCTTCAGGAATCCAACTCTGCTCTTATAAGCTCGATGAATCATCCCCCAGCTACGGTATTGATGGTAATTAGATTCCATCAGTGATCTACACATCATTCTGATGTTTATAATTAAATGCACACTTTACAACAGATGATTAAGAGTCGGGACTAAAACACCAAGTGGAGTATTTATACCTTCACACAACAAGCACAACGTGACAGCAAAGGCGGTGTTGTTTGAAAGTGCATGTGCCTCAGAAACAACCCAAAGTTCAAGCATCATCCTTTCCCAACTTCAGTTCAATACCAAGAAATGTCATGCCAAGAGAGTCTAATTTTTGAGTTTTCACGCGAGGGGAAACAGGGTCTGTCTGAAAAGCAGACAGCATGCCTTTCCCTCTGTGAGGCTGACTGTTGCCAATGTGACAGCAGCATGTTGGGGCTGGAGAAGAGGAACAACAACACAGGAAAGAGAACACAAGAACAGGTACTTCTAAGGGCTTCTTCAAACCAACACTCTGCCACCAGTAGCTACACTCTGGGGACACAAGGAGGTAGGCAGATGCTCTCCACCTCCTACTCAAAGAGAAACACTGGTGGGAGCTACAGCCTGAGTTTAGACAGATCTGCTTATCTCTAGGGGGTGAGGAGCTCCCAGAAAAGAACTCCCTCTCTCATTAAAAATACTGTGCTGTATGTGTGAAAATCGGCATCTTCCAAAGTGTGGTCTGCACTGCATTGTGCAATGAGTCCCGCTGGAATACTCACCAGTAGAGGGGAGAAAAGACAGTGGGGAGAACCTCAGGGAGACAGCTGCCAACCCACTTAGAATATGGTTCAACTCATACCAGACGATGCCAAATCTGTTGATCTCTGTTGCTGAGGAGTTATTCTGATGCAGTCTCCGCCCCCAGGTTTTACTATGCCCCGCGAAATCCTAGTAGTGCCCCCTTCAACCAATCCTGGCCCCACACGTCACCCCTGGTTGTCACCCAATGAAAAGCCCCCTCCCCCCCCCTGGGCTCTCAGCTCCCCCTCTCTCAGATCTTGCCCCCTTCTCTCCCCCCGCAGTCATATAGTGGCGAAGGCCATTGCTGGCTGGCCCCACGTGGTCTGAACCAAACGCCCCCTCATCCTATAATAAAGATTTGTGTACCCCTTTACTCTGGACGTCCACTCTCTTCTCCGCGGTGCAGCCCGACACCAGACCGCCACAACAACAGATCTCAACCTAAGCAATGCAACCAGTACCACCTCAGCATGTCTTACTTCAGACTCTGTCCAGAGACCTCAGGTGTGGAATGTCAACCCTCCAGCTTCATTACTCTGCCACCAAGTTCCAGATGCTATCATGATACCAATCTGACTTCCCTGGGTAGAAGAAGACCTCACCAATGTGTCCTGGAGCCTCGTTTATCCAGAGCCCTGTCCCATTAGGGAACGAGAGAGACAGGCTGAGAGTATGAATTGACTTGCCAACACCAACGATCAGCAGAGAAGCAATTTAAAAAGCCAGAACTTCCACCTTCTGCACCCCATAATGATCCAGGGTCCATGCTCCCAGAGGGATAAAGAATAGGAAAGCTTTCAAGGGAGGGGATGGGATATGGAACTCTGGAGGTGGGAATTGTGTGGAAATGTATCCCTCTTATCCTATGGTCTTGTCAATATTTCCATTTTGTAAATAAATAAATAAAAAGAAAGAATATGACACTACTAATATTTATTAAAAACCTATGTGCTTAAAGTGAGGCTCTGGTGTGAAAGGAGAATGAATCAACCCACCAACACCCATGTTCAGTGGGGAACCAATTACATAAGCCACGCCTCCCATCTTCTGCACCTGATAATGGTCCTCCTTACAGACTACCAGAGAGATAAAACTAGGAAAGCTATCAATGGAGGATATTGGATACAGAGTTTTGATAGTGGGAATTGTGTGGAATTGTACCTCTCTTATCCTATGGTCTAGTCAACATTTTCATTTTATAAATAAATAAAAATATTTTTATTCTCTTCATTTACTTATTCTGTAGAGACTAGAGATGTTTATAAATTGAGAGGGAAGGGGGTGATAGGGAGGATGAGAAACATAAGACATCTGCAGCGCCGCTTCACCAATCACAAAGCTTTCACACTGCAGGTGGGGACCAGAGGTTCAAACCAGGGTCTTTGTACATTGTTCCATGTGCACTCAACCAGGTGCACCACCACCTGACCCTTAGGTAAAAATTCTTGTGACTTTTTAATTTTTTCTTTTTCTTTTTATTTGAGCAGAGGGAATTGAGAGGAAAGAGGAAGATAGAGATAAAGAGAAACACCTGTGATACTGCTTCATCTGCGGCAGATCCAAAGGCTCCTGTGACCATTATGTTTAGCCTCTGTGACATACAGACTCTTGCTGACACAGAAGGCTTCAGTGATGGTCTGTGAGACACATTGTTCCAGGGGCAAAGTTCATCCACAGAATATTATGTTAACACTGAAAGGCCACTTCTTTTTTTAATTTTTTAAAATTTATTTATTTGCTCTTTTGTTGCCCTTGTTGTTTTATTGTTGTAGTTACTGATGTTACTGTTAGATATGACAGAGAAATGGAGAGAGGAAGGGAAGACATAAAGGAGGAGAGAAAGAGAGACGCCTTGCAGACCTGCTTCACCGCCTGTGAAGCGACTCCCCTGCAGGTGGGGAGCCGGGGGCTCGGACCAGGATCTTTAGACTGGTCCTTGTGTTTTACACCACCTATATTTAACCTGCCACACTACTGCCCGACTGCCTTAAAGGCTACTTCTGATGTACACCCAGATAACTGCTACACTGGGAAGTTTTGCTGAGTTTCTTACCTGGGGCCCCAAGGGTTCTTTTTCCCAATTCCTTTTTTGCCCACAGACTATCAAGAAGAGAAATATTATTATGAAAATAGTAAAATGAAGTTTCTACAAGATCACATTTCTGATCACTCCACTGTGTTGTTGGAGACTTTACTGGGAAAAGATTAAGAGGGAATTCATGGGGCTGGGAGGTGGCACACTGGTTAAGTGCACAAGTTACCATGCTCAATGACCTGGGTTCCCTCCTCCTGGTCCCCATCTGCAGGGGCGGGGGGACAGGGTGGCTTCACAAGTGGTGAAACAGTGCTGCAGGTGTCTCTCTGTCTCTCTCTCTCTCTCTCCCCCTCAATCACCCCTCTCTTTCAAGTTCTCTCTGTCCGATAAAATTCAATTCAAAGTTGTTGTTTTTTTTTCAATCTTTTAAAAATAAGGAAATTCATTAGAAAAGAGTAGAACATCATGACAAAGAAGGATGGGTGGGAGCTGTGCTTGACCTTTCATTTCCCTTCTCTGACTGAACTGTTCTTAGCCTACCACTAAGATACATCCAAGCAGCACCCCAGGGAGTCAATGTTTGCCATTGTATTGACCTGCTGTAATAGTCTCTGGTAGAACACAGTAGCTTTGTGGTGTATTGAGGATGCCACATTTTATACTGTTTGAAAGAGCTCAGAGGTATAGCCAAGATGGGGACTTGGAGGCAGCTGCTGGCATGAGCTCTGACAACAATTGATAGATAGAGTAGGATACTGGGCCGTCAGCAGGACAGTGAATAAGGGATAAGAGGTCCTAAGTGTGACACCAAGGAGGTGACTGTAGCTCAATCTTGGGTTAGAAAATAGAGAAAAAAGAATAGAAATCTTTTGATTATTTCTGAAGCACACCTCTCCCCCCAACCCCATAACCAGACCAAGGGGGCTGGAGAGCTACTACTAGCAGGCTCTCCTCTGAGTTTTTTTATTTACCAAGATTCCCGGCTCACCAGAGGTGTGATTCTAATCCTTTTCCTTTTTGATTTCCTTCTTTTTTTTTTTTTTCTATCTAAGTGACTGGAGCTCTATTTGAGTGAAAAAATATCTGACAAATAAGAGCCTCACCCCTGCCTGGGAAAGACTATATGGAGGGTTTTTTTGTTTGTTTGTTTAACAATTGGATGTCTTTGCTCAGGCTGGCTCAGCCTTTAGGTCCATGATTGTTCAACAATTTGTTTGGCTTTGTATGTTAACTCTCTTTTTAGCCACCAGATCCAGATGCTAGCAGGATGTGACAAGACTTCCCTGGACAGACAACCCCACCAAGGTGCCTTGGAGCTCTGCTTCCCTAGAGCCCTTCCCCACTAGGGAAAGAGAGAGACAGGTTGGGAGTATGGATCAACCTGTCAATGCCCATATTCATCAGGGAAGCAATTACAGAAGCCAGACCTTCAACCTTCTGCATCCCACAATGATCTTGGGTCCATGCTCCCAGAGAGATAAAGATTAGAAAAGCTATCAGGGGAGGGCATGGGATATGAAGGTCTGGTGGTTGGAATTATGCAAAGTTGTGCCCCTCTTATCCTATGGTTTTGTCAATGTTTCCTTTTTATAAATTAAAAAAAAATTTAAAAAGGAACACATGTTTTATTTTTAAATTTGATGGGAGCTTTGAAAAGAAAGAAGTTCACTGTCTCATTTCACATCCTGCAATGTGAAGCCCAGAGACAAAGTGGCACGCCATGTGTATCTGATCACCAGGAACACTGAGACCTATTAGAGACCTACTTTTCACTATTTATTTACTAATAAACCAAAAGACACCTCAAGACAAGATGTACAGAACATGATGGACATGACATCCCATGGAATATTGTAGCTAGAGGGCATTCTATCATTAAATCAGTGAGGAATTTAATTTGGTGATCATGCAATATCCCGCAACCATCTCTGTAGAATGATTAGGGAATATCCCATCCAGGAACTGTATTTGAACTGCAAAAAAATTTGGTCAACCCTGTCAAAGCAACTGCACTTTAAAAGACTGTTTATGTATGGATTGACCTGTCAACGCCCATGTTCATTGGGGAAGCAATTACAGAAGCCAGACCTTCCACCTTCTGCATCCCACAATGACCTTGGGTCCATACTCCCAGAGGGATAAAGAATAGGAAAGCTATTAGGGGAGAGGGTGGGATACAGAGATCTGGTGGTGGGAATTATGTGGAGTTGTACCTCTCTTATCCTATGGTTTTGTCAATGTTTCCTTTTTATAAAAAATAATAATAAATAAATAAACTGAAAAAATACTTATTTGATAAGACTGAGAGAAATTAGGAGGGTATAGAGAGGAACAGAGAAAGAAAAACACCTGCAGCACTGCTTCACCACTTATGAAGCTACCTCCCTGTAGGTGGGGACCAAAAACTTGAACCTAAGTCCTTGCACATGGTAATGTGTCCATTCAGTGAGTGAGTCACTGTTTAGCACCACAACTGCACCTTTTTTCTTAGCAACATTAAGGGATAGTTTTTAAGTTGATCGTGGGGTATGGTCTTTGAATGATGTTTTAAATATCTAAACAGACCTTGGCAGAAAAAAAGTTTCCTCACCCCACAGTGTAGACTAATGGCATTTACTCCTACCCCACCTCCTAAGTTCCATTCCTTGGCAGACTCTTTCTCTAAAACCCTAGGAGCACTAGACTAATGGCATGTACTCCTACCCCACCTTCTAAGTTCCATTCCTTGGCAGACTCTTTCTCTAAAACCCTAGGAGCATTAGACTAATGGCATTTACTCCTACCCCACCTTCTCAGTTCCATTCCTTGGCAGACTCTTTCTCTAAAACCCTAGGAGCACTAGACTAATGGCATTTACTCCTACCCCACCTTCTCAGTGCCATTCCTTGGCAGACTCTTTATCTAAAACCCTAGGAGCATTAACACCTGTGAAGTATAGCCGTGACTTCTCTGAAAGTTGGAAGTGGTGAAGTTACCAGCAGACAGTCCAGCATTGGTGGAGTCTTCTGAAAGGATAAGGAGAGCTGTGAACAAAATGACTCATCACAAAGAGTCCTTTCCAAGTCATCTCTGTTTTCTAACTGCTTGGGTTTAAAGACTTGGAAAGTTTCCTTCCTTCACTACTTCAAGAAGGCGCAAACTGCCATTTTGGAAATTAGTGACTATAATGGGTGTTCACGTTCTGAAAATCAACATTCAGTGAGAAAGAGGGTTGAAATGTAAGGTCTGGGTGGTGGTTAAGATGAATTCATAGGTGGGAGGGGATTTGAGAAAACGCCAGCTTAGCAGAGCCTGAAGCAGACCAGGTGGAGGACCCATAATTTTGATGTGGATCCAACCAGTTCAGATATTATAATAAGAAGCCTTTATCCAGCCTATATTTATTGAGCACTATCTACCTTTCCTGTCCTCTGCTAAGATTAGAAAAGTACATAGGCAATGAGACAAAACCCTTGCTTCAAAGAGCTAGTAAGCTAATGTAGGCATAATCTTAACCAACAAGCTCCTAAGCTCTTTCTAGCAAATACACAAAGAACTGTGACAGAGGTACAAGGCATCTGGAGAGAGGAATGATAGCTGGCTTCTCCTCAGAGAAAAACAAGCTTTGCAGAGGAAGAAATGGTAGTCATTTTACTGGTAAATGTACAGGTATTTAACAGGCAGTCTCTCTCTCTCTCACTCTCTCTGTCTCTCTCAGTATGTGTGTGTGTGTGCGTGTGCGTGTGCGTGTGCGTGTGCATGTGTGTGTTGTTATAGTGGCTCTAAACAATGAAAGTAATAAGTACAAAAAGCAAACAGACATCACATAGTGATTAAATCTGTTCTGAATCAACTTGGCAAGGCTCTCATGTTCAGCTGAATGCCTAAAGACTAGTGAAGTTATTTTTTCAGATGTGATTAACGTAACGTCCAGTTGACCTTACATGAGCACATGTGATTTGACCAAGACTGAGACTTCTCGGAGCAGCAGACTGTGATACAGAAGACTTACCTTATCAAGACTGTAATACAAAAGACTCACCTGAATCTCTTAGCCTATAAATCTGCTCCTGCATTCTTTCAAACTGTTAGGGTGGGGCCAGGAGGTGGCACACCCAGTAGAGGACGCACGTTGCCATGCAGAAGGGCTGAGGTTCAAGAACCTGCTCCCCATCTGTATAGGAAGGGAGCTTCTTAAGTGATGAAGCAGTGCTGTAGGTGTCTGTCTTTCTCCTTCTCTCTCTCTCTCTCTGTCTCTCCTTTTAAGTTTTATTTATTATTGAATAGAGACAGAGAGAAATTGATAAGGGGAAGGAGAGAGACAGAGAGACACCTGTAGCCCTACTTCACCACTCATGAAGATTTCCCCCCTGCAGCTGGGGATCAGGGGCTTGAAGCTGGGTCTTTGCACACTGTAGTGTGTGTGCTTAACCAGCCCCCAAAAAAAGAAAAAAAGAAGAAAGCAAGAAAAGAAAAAGAGGATTAAAAAACAGTAAAAATAATAATGACTGCCAAGAGTAGTGGATCTGCTGTGCAAGCAGCAAGGCCCAGAGAAAGACTTGGTGCCAGTTAAAAAGTAATCCAAAATAAAATGAAATAAAATAAATCCATTAGGACCTGGTACTTAGTTCAGTGAGCAGAGGACATGGCTTATGATATGCCAGACCATGGGTTGAGTACCTGGTTCCCCAAGGGGTGAGGGGGCTTGAGCAGCATCAAGGAGGGAACTCCCCATGTGGTAGAGAAGTGGCTACTTCTCTCTCTCTCTCTCTCTCTCTCTCTCTCTCTCTCTCTCCCCCCCTCTCTATCTACCTATCTCCCCCTTTCTCTCTTCCTCTGTTTCCTTCCATCTTTTCTGAAAAGCCCTGAGGGGATACAGAGATAACAAGTAACCTTGGAAAGAGGAAGAAATTCTGCTTTCGCAGAAGAACAGAGAGGGGTGGGAGATAGAGCCATTCGAGAGTTTAGTACCATCCTGAAAACCTTTGGGTCCCAGGCTCAGCAACTGAGATGTTATCCTAAGAGTAGGTCATGTCCAGCCAAGGAGGGTTGTGACCATGAGAAAATCTGAGATCCTGCAGATAGGGGATAGCACAGATGGCGGGATTGGATGGAACTGGTGACCGTGGACTAGGGACCTTCTAGATACTGTGTCATTACTGAGTGGAGAGGAGGAGATACAATGTAATTCTCACTTCCATTCATTCTCCTCCAGGTCAAATTTGTCAAGTTTCTGTACTCCCTTCACTGTGTCTCACAGTGTGTGCTGAGTGAGAAGACCAAGCTGTGCTGGTCACTGGTATTTCCACTCCAGAAAGGGTCCTGATACAAACCCCATAAAAACAGACACACTGCCAGGCTCCTGCCTCCTCAAGTCCATCAGCATCACAACCGTCACCATCCTGAGTGACACCCTGGAGATTCATCACTATGTCACATTTGGCAGCCAAATCACTGGGGAGCTTTTTATTTATTTATGAGCCGAACATGGGGGAGCCCTGCTGCTGGCTCACCAGCCCTACATGGTTGCTGACTTGGAGAGAGCAGCATATGTATTCCACACCAACAGCCCCTGCATGAGACCTTCCCACATCTGTAAACAAACAGACCAGGATTATCCAGAAATCCTAAGCAAGGTCCCCTTTCATTGCTTTCCCCAAAAGGCTATAGGTTACGGCAGCACTACAGGTGAGATCAATTCATCACCAGGTGAGCTGTTTACTGCCCATCCCCTAAGGGACTCTCAGCTGCATCACAGCACAATCACTGATCCACCAGAAAAAACACGGCCACCTCCTTATTCCTGCTCTAAGATCAGCCTCTTAGCAAGTAGCACAAAGAGTCTCAAAGGAAGAGAATTCCTTCCCTACCCCTGAAAACAGTATCTGAAAGAGAGCCTCTGGGACTCACAGGATGGTCAGCCTTGCGAACTCAAAAATGACTGCTCCCAACCTGGGAAACACAGGAACTGAAAACCACTTCCTCTTGGTTCCCACACCACTCTGCCTTCTCCAGCAAGTCTTTGCACACCTAGGGGCTCATTAGAGGCCAAGCTAATTTGATCTGGGTGCCGACCATCCTAAGAACCCAGCTTCAGGGCAAATTCTGAGGTCAAGGAATATTCAAAATTCTCTTAGCTAGCGTTTCTCTTAGCTTCATTTTTTTTTCCTTTTTTTTTTTTTTTTTTTTGAGAAGGCTGAACTAGAGCTCTGAACTTTTTTTTTTTTTTTTTTTTTTTTGGTGACAAGTCCAAACTGCAAGGAAAGAAATGGTGTGTATAAACATCTCTGTCTAACCCCGGGAGAAAAAGAAAAGGTCCCAGAGTGACAGAGTGGCCCCCTCCTCCAGAGGTTCAGATGTCTTCTCATCTTTGTTCGTGGACACTTAGGGATCATCCTCCACTCTCCTCCCTCCCCTCACTGGGAAGAGAGGTAGTATGTCCAGAGCACAGAGTCAGCTTCAAAGTGGAGATGACTTTGCAGAGATCAAATCTGTGACTGCCCTTGTCCAGAAATAGCAAACCCTGACTCAAGCCTTTTGATGGAGGACACTGAAGAGGCAGAGGACTCTCAGCTACCCTGGGACCCCTGAGGAGGATATAAAGCAACACTTTGCCCAGTATCTTCAGCCTTTGAAAAAGAAGAGAAATGCCAGGCACAGGGTAACTCTGAAAAGCCCACCCCTTACTCTTATCCACCAACACACACGTGTAAGGGCTGGTGGGTGGCGAAAGGGACCTGATAGAAATAGTAAGGCTGCAAATATTATCAACTAGGGCTTTATTTGGCTCTCCTGAGCAAGGTTTGAGGGTCTGGACAGAGTGGGGACCGTGAAGTCATGCCCAGGGTCAGGGGAGGAAGATTCTTATAGGACAAGGAGAACAAGGAAGTTAGGTTAGAGTTCAGAGGGGATTTTCCATGATGTTTGTCTGGTGGGTCTGTGGTTTTACAAAACTGCTAGCCTCCGACAAGCATTCCAGAAATGAACTCTTTATGCAGGGCTCCACAGTCTTAGGACTGAGTGTGTTTAGCCTCAGGCATCTTTGATGGTCAGACCTTTTCAGAACTATCAACAATATAGTCTGAAGATGGATCACTAAAAATGCAAATGTTAAGGCGCTTTTTTGTAAGCATAATTAACTCAGAAGCTCTCTCTAAAGTACACAGAAGAGATGGATACTTGAGGATTTCTGTTACAGAAAGAAATTGACCCCCCTAATCAGTATAAAGTTTCCTTTTTGTGCCATTCACAGACAGGAGTCTCTATCATTTAGATGTGTGCATGACCACCATAGAGATGAGGCCAAAGGGTTGAATTTAATAAGATCCTTTCAGAAAGAATAAGCTGCCACTCCAATGTATACATGCCACTACACTGAAGGTAAGCAAGTTGGATATTGTGAAATTTAGAGAACAAAGAGTCTTGAGTGGAAGCCCTAGATTCAGCTGACCTGCACTTTGACCAGAGTTTATTCACCTGAGATGACCAGAGAGGTGACGAAGAAGCACTGAGTTTCTGGGCAACATAGTTTCTGGGTCTTTTCCTTGCAACCAGTTGGTAATCACGGCCACTGCTATGAGTTGCTCTGAACAGAAGGCTGAAAATACAAGCAACAAGGATAATTTAGTGCCTGCCTTCTTTTACACTTGCTAAGCATCTATAGAGTGTTCTACATAAGGGCGATATTGAGATCATTTAGATACCATTCCAGCCTTGAGTGGCTTCCCAATATCTGAAGGTAGTCAGACTCACAAGTCATTACAAAGCAAGGGGGAAGGAGTGACAGCAACACCACATGGATCTCACAGGAAGTGGTGGAAAGTGAGTGTGGGGAAAGAACTTTCAAGACTGCTCACATTGGTATGGAATGACAAGGTAGCTTTGTGTAGAAAAAGGGAACCACTGCATACTTTAAAGACAGAATTAAACCTCTGCATTTATTTGTAATGGCTCTGGTAGTGTTTGCGGAGACTTCACAGAAAGATTCACAGAGTTGGTAAAAGGCCATGGTTGACACAGTGCACCAGGAAAATATGGTGAGCAGAATTATGGGAATGAGAAAGAAGGGAAGACATGGACTCTGGGATCATTAGGAAGAAAGATTGCTTTGTAGTAAACTTGGTGAGCGGCCACAGACTCTATGGAGAAAGAAAAAAAGCAATAAGATAGGTTTTTAAGTCCATGAGAGTAGTAGTTAGGACTGCTGGAAAACAGACATTGGAGTGAAAAAAGAAAGAGAAAAAAAATTCAATAAAATGGTGTGACTTTATAGTTTCCACTCTGGAATATTCAATAACTTGTAGTGAGTAGGCATATATTAAAGAAGAGGCAATTAGATCAAGGACATGACACTTAAGAAGATGGTCTGTTGGGGATTAGCATTTTCCAGCCATCAACCTACAAGCATTGCGTGGAATTCTGGAAGGCCAGACAACATGAGGCACACAGGTTTGCCAATGACATGTCCTAAGAGCCAAAGCTGGGATATAGTTGCTATAGGACTTCAAGTCCCTACTCTCTCCTTCCCTTTTATGATGAACACTGAAAGAACATGACCCCTGTGGTAGGCAGAACAATGTTCTCCCTAGAGATAGTCACACCCTAATCCTCAGAGCCTGTGGTGAGCTACCTGCCACATAGGTGGAACTAAGGACACAGATGGTGGGGTGGTTTGTAATCAGGTGACCTCGATGAGGAGAGACTATTCTGCATGATTTGGGTGAGATCTGTGTAATCATAACAAAATTGGGAGACAGAGACAGAAGAGATGGTCACAACCAGAAGAATGGCAGCATGAGAAGGACAGAGCCCAGGCCTGCGTAGTGGTATAACTGGTTAAGCGCGCATTACCATGTGCAAGGACCAGGGTTGGAACTCCTTCTCCCCAGCTACAGGGAAGGGAAGTTTCATGAATGGTGAGGTAATGCTGTAGGTATCTCTTTCTTTTTATTTCTTCCTCTCTCCCTCTCCCTACCCTCTCTATTTTTTTACCTGTCCTATATAATAAAAATAGAAGAAAAATAGGAAAAAATAGGAAGAAGGAGAAGAAGAAGAAGAAGAAGAAGAAGAAGAAGAAGAAGAAGAAGAGGAGGAGGAGGAGGAGGAGGAGGAGGAGGAGGAGAAGGAGGGGGAGGGAGAGGGGGAGAGAAGGAGGAGAAGGAGAAGAAGAATAATAAGGAGGAAGAGGGGGAGAAGAAGGAGAAGAAGAAGGAGAAGGAGAGTAATAAGGAGGAGGAGAAGTACACAGCCAAGCTTTGTATAGCAGCTATGCTATCTCCCCAGTGCTTCTAGGCAACTGCAAGGTATATACTCACATGCAAGGCAATACACTTGTAATACCATGCATCATCAAGCTGGCCACCTAAATACAGTTGTGTCAGCTGTTTGACTGATAGCACAGGAAAGACTTTGGCGGTAGATCCCTCTCCCAAACCAGGCAAGCAAAACGGGGAGGGGCAGGGGCAGATCTATACATTACTGGGGCATATGATACAATTCTCCTGTCCTCTACACCCTTGTTCTGGGAAAGCTGTTGTCACTTGCATTCTAGCGATGGGGAAATCCATTTGCCTAGCCCTGCTGTAGAATGGTCACTGGATGGCTGGAAAGCCAGCAGTCTTAACAAGGAACCCAGCACCTGGCACCCGGCACTCAGACCAGAGCAGTAAGGAGAAGGCAAGTCCCCAGCTCCACTTCCCAGCCATGAAGCTCACAGCTAAACTCTCTCTCAATCAAATGTGACATAAACTTTCAGGTTCTTAGTCCTGTGTTTAATAGTCAGAGAAATAACTGGCTTAATTTCTCTTGAAAGAGCCAGTGAAATGGGAAAAGAGCAGAGTTGCTCTGGCTTGTACTTTCAGAGAGAGAGGGAGAGGGAGTGGGAGAAGGAGAGGATGCAAGAGAGGGAGAGGGAGAGGGTGAGGGAGAGTGAGAGGGAGAGGGAGAGGGAGAGAGAGAGGGAGAGAGAGAGATAGAGAGAGAACCACTGGGTTCTAGCACGTGACCCAGAAGTTTTGTTTTTAGCTTTCTTACCTTTGTTCATTTTGGTGGTAACAGGTGTGGGGCAGCAAAGTGAGAGGTTATTGGGCTGAAAGTGTCTTATTGCTTTGTGCAAAGAAATTGCAGGAAACATTTTTAGATATTGACATCTGTTTGTCAGAGAAAGTACAACCATTCATAGGAGGCTTTGGCAGGTCAATTTTGCTGAGAAGCAACCACCTGCAATTGCAGTTCTCTTATTTTTAAGTTTGGCTTCACCCAGGATTCACTAAGTGCATCCTTGGAACTAATGACCATCTTCATCTCCTTTCCCCCAGTTCAGCCTTGCTGTAACTGGGGGAAATATTTCCATCCTCTCTAGATCTGTGTACTCACTCATCCTCCAAATGATCCCATTTGTAAGTGGAGACATAGCTTATTTTATCATTCTGCATTATTAAGCAGTGTCTGTTTCCAGATGGTCTGCAAGGCAGGGCTGAACAAGGACGTGTGTCCTCGGTCCTGGGCTAACTGATCGCTGGGGACACATCTTCTGCCAGTTTCACTCTCAATAGCTGGCCTGCATTTCTGCAAATGGATTTACATTTTTATGTTCGACTGATGACTTCTCTGGTGACACATAGCATGAACGTCTAGCCTGCTATTATTACATGTACCAGCCATAAAGCTATGTAATAAGACTCATAAATATATGCAAATAGTCCTTTCCTGGGGAGGAAAGGAACATGATCAACCCCTCAAATCAAAAGCTCTGCAAAATAGATTGTTCTGCTGGGTACTGACAGGAAAGGAACTTCCTTTGAGATGGCCTAAATGGCCTCAACCATCACAGAATTGTAGGTGGCCAAGGGATTCAAATCTGGTGGTGCTGAGAAACTGAGGTGCTAAGTCCTGCACTGTTCTGCTCCAAGCTCAGATCCTCTTCCTGCTCCGCAGACCAGACCCATATGAGAGTCCCACTCGTCATGCTCCCCACCTCCAAGCACTCAAACCCGAGGCTCACCCTTATCGGCAAGTCCTCCTCTCACTCCTCCAGTCCACAGCACCTCTGCCCTTGCACCCCTTTGATTCATTGCCACAGACTCCTGCTTTTCCTGCTCTGGAAGGGTTTCAAGACTTTATCCCTTCATGAAGATTTCAACTTCTTCAAGAACTTTGTCCCCATTGCCCAGCCTACCCACACACCTCACACACACATACACACCTCACACACACACACACAAACGCACACACACACACACACACACACACACACACACACACACACACACACACACACAGGAGTTCTTATACTAGTTGCTACTATCAATTGACACCCAGAAAAGCTGCTCACCTTGGGTGTACACAGCACACCCTCACAGACACTCTCCGCTTCTCAGCATGCCCTTCTTCGACGTAGTCTTCAAACTACTGGCATGGCAGATGTTTTTCCTGTTTGCCATCTGGATTGTTGCTGGGGCTCAGTACCAACACTATTCCGTGGCTCTCAGTGGACATATTTCTCTTTTCTTTCCTTTTCTCTCCTCTAGATGTAGGGTGAAAGACAGAGAGAGACAGAGACAGACAGAGAGAGAGAAGAGAGAGAGAGAGAGACTGCAGCACCTGTGCATGACAGATGAAGCTTCTTCCCCGCATGTTCTCCCGTGTGGTTGGACAGGGGGTGAGGGGCTCAAACACAGGTCCTCCAGCAAAGTTACGTGTTAGCTTTACCAGGTGAGACACCTCTGGGCTCCGGAATGGAGGATATCTTTAATGTAAATCTGATTGCATCACCCCAACTTCAAATTATTCCTGATTTTTTTTCTTTTAATGAAGTGCTCAAGAATGAAATGAGAACCTTGCCCCTAGGGAATTCTGTCAACATTTCCCACATACACACAATCCCCATCTTTTATTTTTATCCTATATACTTAGAGTAGTAAAGGAAAAATGGAAATGAACAGAGAGAAAAAGAGGAGAGTGAGAGAGAGATGTCATACCATCACTCCACTGCCCATATATTTCTTTTCTTTCCTCTAGATGTAAGGTAAAAGACAGAGATACACACACACACACACACACACACAGAGAGAGAGAGAGAGAGAGAGAGAGAGAGAGAGAGAGAAAGAGAGAAAGAGAGAGAGAGAACCCTTTGGTGCTCCTTTGAATCTCACCTAATGTAACTCACATAAAGTAACACATAGGTTTTACCCCGGAACTATCTCTAGTATCCAAAGTATTAACCCACAGAGCAAGTCCTCCCAAGGCCTATGAAATCTAGCAGCTTCCCTCTCCCCCAGCATACCTCTCTGGCTCAGCTATTCCAGACCCAACACACAGAGTTGCCTCCAAGTCCTCACAGGAGGGGATGCCCCCTGTGGCAAACATCTGCCTGTGTGTTCTTCTTGTGCAAAGTACCATTCTTTCTTCTTTAAACAGTAAGCATTTAGTAGTTAATTCTCAATTGCATTAACCCTCCTGTAGGTCCCAAAGGGTATTGTCTAAACACTCCCATCTCCCCATGGGAGCCTAGCACAGCAGGCAGGAGGGAGCAATGGATCACTGTTTTCTCCTGTACCTCCATGCTTACAATCAAGCTTGATTTGTACATTAGACACATTGAGATGTTAATGACAGTAACTGACAGTAAAATAGAGCAGCCATTACAATATGTTATAATAAAAGTATATAAATGTAATCTATCCCTATTTCTCTCTCTCTCTATCTCTATCTCCCTCTCTCCTCCCTTCCTCTCCTATCCTCTCCTCTCCTTTTTTCTTCTCTCCTCTCCTAACTATGCCTCACATGTTCTGACCACAGTTGACCAGAGTGGTTGAAATAATGGAAATGGAAGCCTCAGCTCCCCACCTGCTAAGGATGGGAGTCGCTTCATGAGTGATGAAGTAATTTGAAGTATATTTTTCTTCCTTTTTACTTATTTATTAATAAGAAAGGAGAAGAGAGAGAAAGAACCAGACATCACTATGGTACATGTACTGCCAGGGACTGAACAGAGGACCTCATGTTTGAGAGTCCAGTGCCTTACCCATTGAACCATCTTCCAGACCATGCAATATCTTTTTTCTCACTACCTCACTGATGACATATATCTTCTAAAAGAAAAAGTCTGGGTTTGCAGGATGAACTGATAGATCCACGTGTCTGAGGCTGGACCCTGGCAGTGTTGGAGCTGAACAGGAAAGGTTGTGCTGCAGCAGAAGAGCAGGAAAATGCTTTCCCAAGGGGCCTTCATGGTCTCCTCTCTTCCCGCAACTTTTCTGTAACTCTGGGATAGTCAGATGTACCTGTGAGATTGATAGAAAATGTGATGGGGATCATGTTTTTGAAATATGAACTATCATAACAGGTGTCTGACTTTTTATGGCATAAAACAAGGCTTTCTTCTTTGCCAAGATCAGCATTTGCAGCAGAGAGAAGCATACATGTACATAGACCAAAACTTGGGCAGAGTGGGATTGGAGCCTCTAGGTAAAGGGAGTGGATGTCTTTACCTGAGGAGTGGAGTCACTTGTGAGACTAGAAAGGAGAGCAGAGGATGCATGCCACCCCCAGTCACCTCCTTCCACTCCTTCATCACTGAATTGGCTTGCAGCCCCTGCCTGGGCTGGTGGACATCTCCCAGCTGGTTCCTGACCTGTCAGGCTTGGAGTATAATATGTTCCTGTGACACCAGTGGAAATCCGTCTACAGTCTCCACTTTTATTATATCATTGAGCCTCCCTCTGAAATATCATTTGATGTACAGCAATAAGGCCAAACTGAGTTGTCAAATCATTAAAAACAATCCAGTCCCCTGCTCCGTCAGGTAATTTCTTTTGGAAAGTTTATTTCTAAGAAAACCATTTCTCCTCCTAAGCCCTTCCCCAGGGGCACTTGCCATTAGTTTCTACTCCTGGCCTTCAGGAAGATGTGAAACATCTCTGCACCATGAACAACATCTGCCTGGCTTTCTATACAAGGGAGGAACAAGGCAGAAGAAAAATTTAGACAGAAATCAAAGGCCCCACTACCCTACCACTGCCTTATCTTCTCTGAATGTTTCAGTTGGAATGCACTACCTGTACATCTTCCTGACATCTGGTCTACCTCGAGTTAATTGATTTCTAGCCATCCTTTCCAGCAAAAACTTGACACCTCTCTGAGAAAGGATCCCAAATTGCTTCTAATATATAACATTGACTTTGGCCAGTCTGTACCCGCCTGTGGACACACCTCAATGATACATACCGTAATATCTACTATGAGGCTCCTTGATTCAGCATCTCCATGATGTAAAATCCAGGCCCCTGTTGTGCACTACTACCGCTGAGTCTTGCTAGAAGCTTCTCATGTACTGACTTCCCTGTGCTGATGGGCAAGTCTGTCACCTGTAGGAAACCCAGCTCCAACCCTGTCTTGGGAGCATGTTCTACTAAGTTTCAATGTCTCACCCACTGAAAACTGTGGTCTCCTCAAGAAAACCTCTTGTTTCTATGGATCTCATGGCTTGGCCCCACCCTGCATTTGGAGAAACTGTGACATCTCTGACCATGTTTTATTTCCTTATTTTTTTAAATTTTTATTTTATTTTTTTCCTCCAGGGTTATTGCTGGGGCTCGGTGCCTGCACTAGGAATCCACTGCTCCTGGAGGCCATTTTTTTCACATTTTGTTGCCCTTGTTGTTGCCTTTATAGTTATTTTTGCCACTGATAATTGTTGTTGTTGTTGGATAGGACAGAGAGAAATGGAGAGAGGATGGGAGACAGAGAGGGGGAGATAAAGATAGACACCTGCAGACCTGCTTCACCACTTGTTAAGCAACTCCCCTGCAGATGGGGAGTTGGGGACTGAAACCAAGGTCCTTAAGGCAGTCCTTATGCTTTGCGCCACATGCACTTAACCTGCTGTGCTACCGCCCAAGCCCTTGTTTCTTTCATTTTTTTATTTTTATTTTTTTTATCTAGAATGGGTAAGAGAGAAAGTGATGTAGAGAAATGGAGAGTGAAGCTAAAGTGTTACTCTGCCATTCAGAAAGTCCTTTCTCTTTGCTGCTCCCATGCAGTGCTGGGAATTGGGGATTGAAACCAGAAACATGAGCCTGTGCTCTAGGTCTGAATGACCTCACCAGCCCCCACCAGAACTAGACCACTCCTCCCTGATCCCCGTATCATGATGCACTGAAGCAACATTTGAAAACGTGCTCCCAGGATCAAAGTTCTAGAAACATTTACAAACTGCAAGTTTCTTGCTCATATAACTGAAGGATTCTAAATATTTGTTTCTCAAAGATTGGTCCTGAGACCTGCAGGATCAGCATGGCTTGGCAGCCTTTGGAGAATATAGAAATACAGACCCTGCCTCAGACTGGAAGGGTATCAACATGCTCAGGTGACTCCTTCACACATTCAAGTCTGAGAGGCACTGGTCTAAATTAAACAGAATAAAGCAGGTTCCTTCGCACAAATTCCTTAGACTCTTTAATATGCTAGCATGCATTATAAACTCCAAGAGGCACTGTTTTGAGGGACACCTTTTGTTAAATTGTAAACTTTGCCATGTTCAGCTATATTGTGGTCTTGGACTTTAGAGGAGAAAAGATCTCCTTCTCTTTCATAGTGTTGTTTTTTTATTTTGTTTTGTAGCATTATTTCCATATGCTGATAAGTGGTTACTCAACAGAGATAGGGGATAAAATAATCTGGATTAGTAGCACCTGTCAATCGTCATAGTGTAAATAGTCCTAGGCTTGCCAATATATAGCTCAGAGAATGCTACCTCAGGACCAGTAAGTGGGACTGAGAACTGTGCTGGTTAAAGAGACACACCAACAATTTGAAAGAAGAATATCTAGCCCCGTTGTACTTCCTCCCCTCTAATCGCTCCTTTTTTAAAATCTTTATTTTATCTATTGGATAGAAACAGTCAGAACTCGAGGGGGGGATGATAAAAAGGGAGAGAGACAGAGAACACCTGCAACCCTGCTTCACCATTTGCAAAGCTTTTCCCCTGCAGGTGGGGACCAGAGGCTCTAACCTGGATCCTTATGCATTGTAACATGTGTGCTCAACCAGGTAATCCACCATGCCTGTCCTCCAATTAACTTATTTATTATTAAGTTAATTAAATATCTGATATCTGATTACTGTAAAAATGGCGACTAATCCCTGGCACTGCAAAAACGGTATCATCTGTTTTCCATCTACACCATGCCTCGGCCTCGCGTGAGCTTAATGTGCAGCTTGGCGATACGAGAATCCGGCACGAAGCCCAGCCAGTCTATCTTGGCGTTACTCTCGATCGCACCCTGTCATTTCATGAACATCTCATAAAAACTGCAGCAAAGGTGGGCGCGAGGAATAACATCATTGCAAGACTGGCCAGCTCCTCATGGGGCGCGAGCGCTTCCACACTATGATCATCATCTCTGGCATTATGCTATTCCACTGCAGAATACTGTGCCCCAGAATGGTTCCGCAGCCCCCATGTCCACCTGATGGATTCCAAATTATATTCCTCCATGAGGATAATTTCTGGAACCATCCGTTCCACCCCGGTTCCATGGCTGCCAGTTCTTAGCAACATCACCCCACCAGATATTCGTCGGGATGCGGCATCATCTAAGTTCATTTCCCACGTCTACGCTCAACCAGACCTGCCAATATACGCGGATATCTTCGCCCACCCTGTTCAATGCTTGACGTCTCGTCACCCAATCTGGTCCCCTACGCCTACACTGAACTTCTCTGTTCCAGTCTCTTGAAAACAGAGTTGGCAGTCAGCTGAGGTAAAGAACAAACACCTCATCACAGACCCCTGCAAGCGTCAACCCGGCTTTGACCTAGCACGTTATGATTGGGCCCTCCTCAATCGCTATCAAACAGGCCATGGCCGGTGCGCCACTATGTTCCATCGCTGGGGAGCCAGAGACAACCCGAACTGCCCCTGTGGCTACAGACAGACTATGACCCACATAGTCAATGACTGCCACCTCTCCAGATTCAAAGGAGGTCTCAAAACTTTCCATCAGGCTCAACCTGACGCTGTTGACTGGCTACGGAAGAAGGGCAAATGCTAGAAGAAGAAGAATTATTAAATAGAGACAGAAATTGACAGGGAAAGAGACAGAGAGACACTTACAACACTGCTTTACCACTCACAAAGCTTTTCCCCTGCAAGTGGGCACAGGGATTTGATCCTGGGTGCCTGTGTATTATAACATATACACTCAACCAGGTTCACCACCACCTGCCCCCTCCTCCATTCACTGCTGAGTACCAGTTACCAGTTTGCACTAGACTCATCCTCCCTGCCATGAGTAAGACTTTCTTACCGGAACCAACCTTATCCTGCATTCATTTCCTCATCAGCATTCTCTCTTATATGAGCTCTCTTGTAAAAGGTCTCACTCTTCCAACAAATAAACTTTTGAAGAACCAGCCCCACCAAGTTGACAGATGTGTTCTGGAAGTTTGACTTGGCCTGAGGAGCACACACACAGAGTTGAGCTCCCACCACACCAGGCAACTTGAGAAGACAGCACACTGGACAGCTGGTGTCAGATAACTGATATGTTTCCCTTTCCCCTTGATAGGCCATGGATTCCTTCAGAGAGACGGGTTACTCCTATGAGTTAGCTTTATTCAGCTGATGCCCAGAAACTTCCACCTGGTGGGTGCTTGCCAAAAATTAATAAATGAGACGACATTGATCCCAGCTTCACCAGCCTTCTCAGCCCCGCTACTCCTCTTCAGTGACACCCTCATGCCTGGTCAGTATTTCTGCTCCAAATCACAGGCCCAATAAAGAAAAAGTGAGGCAGTGACCTGAAGTATAGTTTAAGTTTTTTTCCCAACAGTTGGGAAAAGTCCTGGAGCAGACATGGTCAAAACAGAGATATCCTTCTCCCTTCTTTTTGTCCCTGCTCATTAGGAAAAGATTTCTTATTCTGGGCTATTGGGTTTCTTCTTTTCTGAAACATTTAGAACACCTCTCTGAGGACTTTTTATGTTGTCATAACTGCAAAGTTTGCATATAAAGCATTGTTCCAAGACAGAGAACCAGGCAGATGGAGGAACATTAAACAGAGAAAGCCTTTGAAAAGAGGGACTTGGATAGCTCCTAGGAGAAAAAAATGATTTGCTTTCTAGCAAAGCTGGAGCTTTGCAGGGATCTGAGATTCACCATGTTTTCTGGGGAATGCTGTCCTGGCTGGGCGGACCATATGGAAAGCCATTTTCCTGCAGGGAGACCACTGGCTCTGGCAGAGGCCTGAGAGCCAGTACTCCTCAGTCACCTTCGACTCCAGCAACATTGAGCTGGGACATGTGGAGGATCCAAAAGGATGCATGTAGGCACATGCAATGATTCAGACTGAGAAACACCACTGGTCTTAGAGTCCAAATTACCCTATAAATAGCAAAGCTATCTGATGAAACTGAAACAAGTCATACCACCATGTTTTTGTTTCTTAATGACAATGAACATTCAGTCCCATGTTTATACAATTGAAAAATATTGGCTTGTCAGAAAAATCATGATGCTTTTCCTATAGAAAAAAACTAAAAAAAAAAAAAAAACTTTCTACATTTCTCTCTGTCCTAACAATGATGACATCAACAACAACAACAACAGCCATACTAACTACAACAATAAAAAACAAGGGCAACAAAAGGGACCACAAATACATAAACTAAAAAATCAAAAAAACATATATTTCTTAAATGGCACATGCAATGTGTCAAGCTTGTAGATACTTGCAAAGCGGGAAGGGGGGAAGAAAAATTATGTTACATCCTGGTGCTTATACAGTAACCAGGCTAGGCAGAAATATACAATAAACTTAATTCATAACTGAGTTGTATGCAATTTCAAAAAAAAAAAAACCTTATGGTTTTATTTTTGTCACTTGACCAATCCAGTTCAATTATTAGGTAACCTGTTTTCATCTCCTGCTTTTTTTAAAAAATCAGGTAGCGGAGAGAACAGCATCATAGCTTCCTTCACTGTAGAGGGGGCAGGCTCAGACTTGAATGCACAATACTTGTGAGCTATTCCTCTGATCCTAGGTAATCTGTCTTCAGAGGCAACTTTGTCGAATGCAGATCTCACTTGTGTGACTCCTCTGATTAAAATCCTTCAAACTGGCATCCCAGAAGGTGGAGCAGCAGCAGGTAGAGAGTCTGACTGGCAGTGCATGTGCCTTTTAAGATATATTTTTTAATTTTTTAAATATTTTATTTATTTTCCCTTTTGTTGGTCCTTGTTGTTTTTTATTGTTGTTGTAGTTATTACTGTCATTGTTGTTGTTGATGATGTCATCGCTGTTAGAAAGGACAAAGAGAAATGGAGAGAGGAGGGGAAGACAGAGAGGGGGAGAGAAAGATAGACACCTGCAGACCTGCTTCACCGCTTGTGAAACGACTCCCCTGCAGGCTGGGAACCAGGGGCTCGAACCGGGATCCTTATGCCGATCCTTGCACTTCTCGCCATGTGTGCTTAACCCGCTGTGCTACCGCCTGACTCCCTCTGTTTAAGATCTTATGAGAAACTCTGCGATTGTTCCTAGCATGTTCAGGATAAAGTCCATGCCTCTGAGTCCTACGTAGTACTGCAGTATTTCTTAACAGATATCCCTTTGTCACCTAAACCATAGACTCATGCTGAAGCTTTGTATTTCAAAGGAGAATCTGTGTCCCACTTGTCAGAGGACAGAATTCTCAAGCTGGACCCCTGGCTATCAGAGGATTCTCACCCCCTATGCTATATTTGAAATATGTCTTCTGCTTATCATCTCTTCACTAGCACTTGCCACAAGGATAGAGCTTTGAGACTATAATGCAGTGTTGAGACTATCTGGACAGTCTGTGTGACTAAACCCAGCCGAGGCTTCCAGGTAAATGTTTAATGTTCTGGTGGGCAGCTGCAGAGACAGACTCATCTGTGGCAGTGCATCCTTCACCTTGTAAGCAAATCTCCTCGCTTATTAAACTGTCCCCTGCCAAGCTAGATTGGGCAGTCCTTTTTAAAACTCAGATGCCTCTCTCTGTCTTCATGTGCAGTGGTCAATTTGCAAGGCAAAACCATCCCTCTGTATTATACTCTGACCCTCTGCTGTAATTAAAGATGTGGATTAATTATACTTCTTTATGGATCCTAAAAGAAGAAGGAGAAGAAGGAGGAGAAGGAGAAGAAGGAGGAGGAGGAGGAGGAGAAGTAGGAGGAAGAAGAATAAGATGAAGATGAAGATGAAGAAGAAGAAGAAGGAGAAGGAGAAGGAGAAGGAGAAGGAGAAGGAGAAGGAGAAGGAGAAGGAGAAGGAGAAGGAGAAGGGGAAGGGGAAGGGGAAGGGGAAGGGGAAGGGGAAGGGGAAGTAGGAGGAAGAAGAAGAAGACAAAGAAGGAGAAGGAGAAGGAGAAGGAGAAGGAGAAGGAGAAGGAGAAGGAGAAGGAGGAGAAGGAGAAGGAGAAGGAGAAGAAGGAGGAGGAGTAGGAGGAGTAGGAGGAGTAGGAAGAGTAGGAGGAGGAACAAAGCACAGACAGTATTTTGTTTAGAAACATTTACCCAGGATCTGTGCATTTAAAGTGACCAGTGAGTACTTGTTGGCTGAGAAACTTACCCAGTGGGAATGGGTTGTTTAGTGGTTACACTGTGGAGGTTTCTGGATTTCCAGCCAAGGAGGACCAATGGGCATCTTGTTTAATATGCTCTGTGTATTGCCGAGGCCAGGGATTGGCCGAATATGGTCTCCAGGTGAAATCTGACTGAACACCTGCTTTCTGTAAATTAACTTTTACTAGACTACAAACTCTCATTCATTTACATATTATCTTCTGCAGCCTTTGCCCAACAATGGCAGAGCAAAGTAATGGCAACAGGCCAGAAGGTCTGTGAAGCAGAAATATTTCTATCTGATTCTTTGCATAGGAAGCTTACTGACCTCTAATCTATGGTCTGCTGAAGAGAGTTGGTCTAACTCAATTTCAGAAATGTACCCAATTTACATAACTTCCCAGGTTAGTCTGAAAATAGATGCAGAATAGGCCCATCGTTGGCTGTTGGGCAAAAGTATCACAGCCCACGCCAAAGAAGATCCATTAAAAGACACCAGGTACCATATTGCTCTTAGCTAAGGAAGGCACCCTTCCCAACAAAATTTATGTGATTCCACTTAGTGTTCAACTATGATGCCTTCAATATAAACTTTTTCAAGAATATTGTAACTGTGGGGATATAAAAATATCCTGGATAACACTCCTTGAATCCAACATCTATTTACAAAGCACTTTCTATACGATAGTCATTGATCTATGATTAATACTTCTTGAACCAAGTTTAATATCACACAACTAATGCTATTATCTGCTATTCTCTCTCTCTCTCTCTCTCTCTCTCTCTCTCTCTCTCTCTCCATCCCTCTTTTTTTCTCTTTGCTTACAATTGATGGGGCTTGGTGCTGGCACTATGAATCCACTGCTCCTGGCGGCCATATTTTTCCTTTCTAATTTTTACTAGATAGGACAGAGAAAAAATGAAAGAGGACAGGGAGATAGACAGAAGGAGAGAAAGATAATACATTTGCAGACTTGCTTCACAGCTCAGCTCATGAAATGAATCCCCAGCAGGTGGGCGGTGGGGGATCAAACTCACACAACCAACTCTCAAAAGTTCTGTGTGCTGGGAACAGACTCTGAGACAGAGATGAACAGAGAGTTAATTCAGCAGTATGTTTAGACCCAGCCTCTGCATAGGGAGGAGAGGGAGTAGATTCAGGCCAAAAGGTGGGCTCCAGTGCAAATACAATGAAAGCCTGAGCTGGCCCCACCAAGGATTCTGAACTGGAGATGCTCTTTCAAAATCACTGTCCTCTGTGAAAGGAGGGGCAGAGAAGGTCGGTCTTAGTACATCTGTAGTGACCATTCTTGGAAGGACACTATTCAAGGGGAGGGAACTCTGCATCATGGAGGGACATTAATGGGCATGGCTCACAGCTGAGGGCTAGGAACTGCGGGAACTCAAATCCTCATTCCATTGAGGAGGGTGTGGGCAACACAATACTCCATGCCAAGCACAGTCATTCTTTGTGTCAGCAACAAATGACGTTGGGTCACTAAGAATTCCCTGATTGCAGTTCTGAGATCAGCTCCTCTGGAAATGCTGGTGGCATTTTCTCCTGGGGTTCACTTCTAAGAGGTATGAGAGTAGGACAGATGAGAGCCCCTCTTGCTTCAGTTGGTTTATAGGCTCAACTGTGAGCCATCATCTTATCCTTCATAACCCATTGCGGATTCCCTGGGCCCTCAGCTTTGAACCCCTCTGCTGCTATGTGGCATGACCCAGACTGTCCTCTCTAAGGTCTCTGAGTCCCTGGCCATCATAGATTTCTCAGGCCACAGCTGCTAGATGTATCCATTTTCTCTGAAAATTAGGCAAAGGGGTATCAACATATATGGTGAAAAAAACAAAAAACACAGGCACAGGTTGTGGCAAACTCACCTAAGTGCCCATGAGACAATGCGCAAGCACCTTGGTTCATGCCCTCTGTCCCCACCTGCAGTGAGAAAGCGTCACAAGCAGTGAAACAGTGCTGCTTATGTATCTCTGCCTCTTTCAATTTTTATTTTTTTTATTTATAAAAAGGAAACATTGACAAGACCAGAGGATAAGAGGGGTACAGCTTTGCACAGTTTCAACCACTAGACCTCCTTATACTATCTCCTCCCCTGATAGCTTTCCTATTCTTTAACCCTCTGGGAGTATGGACCCAAGGTCATTGTGGGATACAGAAGGTGGAAAGTCTGGCTTCTGTAGTTGCTTCCTTGCTGAACATGGGCATTGACAGGTCGATCTATACTCCCAGCCTGCCTCTCTCTTTCCCTAGTGGGGAAGGACCCTGGGGAGGCAGAGCTCCAAGGCACATTGGTGGAGTTGTCTATACACAATGGAATACTACTCAGCTATTAAGAACAATGAACCCACCTTCTCTGACCCATCTTGGATGGAGCTAGAAGGAATTATGTTAAGTGAGCTAAGTCAAAAAGTTAAATACAAGTATGGGATGATCCCACTCATAAAAAGAAGTTGAGAAAGAAGAACAGAAAGGGAAACTCAAAGCAGGATCTGACTAAATTTATAGGATAGCACCAAAGTAAAAACCCTGGGTGGAGGGTGAGGGTGGATTTTCAGCTTCATGGGGCAGGGGAGAGGGGCAAGGAGTTGGGATGGGACACAGTCTTTTGGTGGTGAGAAGTATGTTTATGTACACTCCTATTAATTTGTAGTCATATAAATCACTATTTAAGTTATATGAGAGGGGAAAAACTGAATGTCTTAGACTTTTTAAAGCACAGACTGAGTCTTTTTAATACATAGTCTGCCTCTTTCTATCCCCCCCCTCTCAAGTTCTGGCTGTCTCTATCCACTAAATAAGTTATTTTATTTTTTTAAATTAAAAAAATACTAAAAAAAGATAAATATTTTCCTCATTCTATACTAGCTGTCCCAGCTCATTCTGTCCAGGAAGTCTATGCATGCCAACATGAGATGCTAACTCCTCTCCCTGGGTCCAAACACATGCAGAAGTAACAGCTACAGCCTGACAGCCTGATGTTCAATTTGCTAAGTCCCTTAAAGCTTATTTCTGCTGAGAGCCAGGTGCTCTAAGCCTGCACACCTTACACTTAGAACAGGAAGTACTAATTTCCCCCCCATATGGTTCCCAGGATCAATGAGATGAGTCATTCTTTCTCACGGTTCCCAGACACCCCAAATCCTGCCTCTTGAGGACACAGTAGCCATTTGCTCCCGCAACCTTACCACATTGCAACAGCCTTGCTCAGTTCCCCTCTGAGCACTAAGTACCACAACGTAGTCTCTATTATTAGTGGAATTTTTCCCATAGCAATGAGGGTAACTAATACTCTAAGCTAACCAACTGTCAGCTCCAGTCTTCAGAGAGCCACTACTGCACTCTGGGAGATACTGGTGGCCTTCTTTCCAGCACATTTCTTATTGCTTTTAGAAACAGAGCATCCACCGGGTCCTCACACTACATGACACCAGCTGGTGAGCCTGCCAGCCTTACACAGCACTTCAGATCCTAGCATGCTCATTTTCCTGGGACTCTCAATCCACCATCTGCCATCAGACTTCTGGCATTTCTGCCTTCTTGATTTCTATCATTGCTTTGCCAATACCTCTCAGAATCATCTGAACACCATGCTAGAGCCATCCCCCCAGGGGTCTTGTTCAATCCTGTATCAGGGTACATTTATACCCTTCAATGTTCCCTCACCCACCTTTATCATGCACCCCTCTTAATTGACTGTCCTCAGAATCCATTCCTCTAGCCCCTATGGTAAAGTTTATCATTCCCAGATCCCATCTACACCTCTCTGGTCAGTGTATTTGAACTTGGGATGATGCAGCTGTTAGATTAAGTCAGCCTCTGTGGAAGGGTATAGTAGCTTTAGGAAGAAGGAACTCTTGGGAGTCCAAGGCCATGCCTGAAAGAGTTGGTGGGTGGGGCTGACAAGAGGCAGAAATCAGCTGGAAGAGTGAGGTCTTCAGCAGTGAAGAGGGCTGGCTCTAAGTAGCACAGTCTAATACAGCCACTGCAAGTGCTCTCAGAACAATCATCTATATACTAATATAGTAATATGACCTGTCCCTCAAGACTATAGTTCCAGAAAGAACAGAACTAAGAGGTATCAAACTGCACTAAGGGAAATACTGCTATCAGTCTATGGTAACAGAAAGAGATGGTTCCATTCTCATGTTATGATGAGGAAATTTGAGGTCTGGAGTTCAGGGGATGTGCCCACAGCTCGGGCTTATGACAGAGAGACCAGACTCTGTGCTAATTCCCATTCTGATCCAGAGAGCTCCAATAGAACTCACGCTCAATGGACCTTCTATAATTTGTAAGATAATGTATAGATATTTTGAAATGAAGATGTGGTGAGCCTCTGAGTCTCCATCCAGTAAAAATCTCACACCAGAGGAATTAGGTCAGCCTGTAGCCATCACTGTGCTTCTTGCCAATGGTCCAAGTGCTACAGCTAAGACTGACAGCCCATCAGGTGTGCTAGGTCTGAACCCCAGTTGCTTTCCTGCAGGGGAAATGACTTTGAGTGAAAAGAAGAGATTTGGAAGGGACAAAGAGCCCATCCAGTCTCCTCACCCTCCAGGGTGAGTGGTTTCCCTCAAATTATACTGTGAAATGAGAAAGAGATAGAAAAGTAGTCCTCCTCTCCAGTAGTTGACCATAAATGCAGAAGGGGAATCCTCATCCTGAACTGGACAGAATAAGAACCAATGGGTGGAGATGATACATAGATGCACGCCTGCAGACAGAGCTCCAATGCTCTTCCTGACATGACAATCCTTCTGCAGGGAAGGTTAGCAGTTGCTGGTGTTGACTTTTCAGATGGAATAGGACAGAGTGAGATCAGTGTGTATGTGTGTGTGTGTGTGTGTGTGTACGTGTGTGTACATGTGTGTATGTGTGTGTGTGTACGTGTGTGTAAGACAAAGAGCATATTTCTCAGGAATAGAAAGGTTTTTCCTATGCTTCTCAGTGAAGACTAGTCTTGAAATGAGTGCAGCCTAGAATGTTCCTAGCTGTGAGCATGAACTGTGAGCTCTTGCTGACAGGGCTTCAGAGGTTTCACAGACTCCTGTGCTGAATATGAATAGATATAGATATATAGTTATATATAGATATATATGTATATATACACATAGATAGATGATAGATAGATAGATAGATAGATAGATAGATAGATAGATAGATAGATAGATAGATAGATAGGACTATGTGAAAGCTTGGTAGAGCTTAGGGGAGCTGTCCCATCCTTGGATGGATGTCTAGAAAGACACCCCACTTGTTGGCCTCTCACATATAGGGCTGAGCTAAGAGGGAAAGCCTCCCAGACTCAGTTTCCCCTTGTTAGTCTCTCAAGCCCAGAGAAAGCCTACAAGCCTCTCACACTTAGTTTCTCCTGCGAGCAGGTCAAACGGCTTGAGGGTTTGCTCAAAGTTCACTATAGTCATTCAAAGTTCACACATCCACTATAAGTTCACCTTTTGATCATATAGGAGAACACACTCTATCATATACCCCTGCCAGTGACTTGGCAGTGAGATCCCCACATCTATTCCCTTGCTTGTCTTTGATATCTATGATTTACATCAAGTTCTGTCTCTCTCTGTTTCATCTCATTCTACTGGTTTAGCCACTATGTTTTTCTTAATACTGTTGGATAATTAACATGCCTGCATCATGGAGACTAATTGTTCTGACCTTTTGGTATCACATCAATTCTTGTCATTCCTACCCCACTATAGGGGCAAGCTGGTCTTTAAGAAACCTGTAATTTCTGACATATGTAAAAAATTCCCTTGGTTCTGTTTGCTATAAAGCCTTGTGTTTTACCCTAAATAAACAGAGGTCCATACTAGGATCCCTCCTGGAGCTTCCTTACTTTTGCACGTGGTCACTAGAACCAGGGGGAAGACCAGTAGCTTACCTCCTGGTTGGAGCCACTCCACATGAGTGCCAGCATATGCATATATATGCCCTAGGTCAGATCAGTGGGGTGAACAGCTAATGGTATTTATATATTTTCCACATATTAGTTCTAGTCTCTGCCCTAATCCTGCCTTTTTGTCAGTTTCTCAACTTTCACACCATCTTCCCAGGTAATGCTTTTAGTCCACCTGCATTTTAGCTATCATGGCTCAGGCAAAAATTCCTAAAGTCATGGGCCACTTGGAACATTCCTCAGATAGACTTGCCAGTTTCTTCCCACACAAAAACTTTCTCATTTCATCTGCTGTATTCCTACGTTCGGTTTCCTGTTTATTAAAAAATTTGTGCTGCTTTAGATCTTACCACCTTTTAGCCACCAAATTGCAGATGTTACTATGATGCCATCCTGACTTCCCCAGGCAAGCAGCCTCACCAATGTGCTCTGGAACCTCACCTCTCCAGAGCCCTAACCAACTACAAAAAGACAGAAACAGACTGAGGGTATGGATCCACCTGCCAACAACCATGTCCAGCAGAGAAGCACTTACAGAAGCCAGACCTTCCACCTTCTGCACCTCAAAAAGAATATTGTTCCATATTCCTAGAGGGGTAAAGAATAGGAAAGTTTCCAATGGAGGAGGATGGGACAGGGAATTCTGGTGGTGGGAACTGTAGGAAATTGTACCCCTGTTACCTTACAATCTTGTTAATCTTTATTAAAGCACTGATAAAAACAGAATGGAAAGATCCTTTTAAAGCAACCCTGGATCCTGATCACTATACTTTAGGGACAGAATCAGAATGTGTTTACAGGAAGCCCCAGTGCATGAATGGAGTGACTCAGGGGAGGGGACTTAGGATTTACAGCTGTGGTCTAATGGACCAAAGACTGTTAAAAAATAGGAAAGCTATCAGGGGAGGGGATAGGATATGGAGATCTGGTAGTGGGAATGGTGTGGAGTTGTACCCCTCTTACCCTCTGGTTTTCTCAATGTTTCCTTTTTATAAATAAAATAATTAAATAAATATATAAATAAATAAGATAAAATAAAATAAAAAATAAAAGGCAAGTCCTGGATCGAGGCAGGCAAGGGCACTGGCTGGAGTTCTCTGGAGAGTAACCATGGGAGCCTGTAGGCGTGTCTAAGGAGACTAAGTTGTATTTACAGGGAGCATCACCCAGCACTTTCTGGCATGTCACTTTCTAACACTGAGAGCTATTTCAGAAAGCTGAAGGCAGGGCCTGTCCTTGGACGCAGAGAGTGAGTTTCTCAGCCATTCCAATGTTCATCAAGCCATATGTCGGCAAGACTGACAACGGGGTTTCTAAATTGGGAGAGAGCCTCTAAGAAGTGGACACTGAGGTCCCATGGCAACCAGAGCTTTGTCCACACAGGCTGGGTAGTAAAAGGGAAGAGGGTCAAGTGATGGCCCAAAAAATAATGCAGGCTGTTTAGACTCCAACAAACAGAAACGTCTCCTCCATCTCTGACCTGAGACTGGCACCCAGCAGGCAGCCATGAGTGCCAGTCCATTACCCGGCCTCCGCCAACACACCCCAGGAATCCTGGCTCTGCACCCATCAGTCCACTGTGGTAGTGGCCCCACTTCCCTCCACAGCACCCAGGGGGTGTCACCAACATTCTCAAATGCCATATACCTTTTTCTAAAAAAAAATGTTTATTTATTTTCCCTTTTTGTTGCCCTTGTTTTTTATTGTTGTAGTTGTTGTTGTTATTGGTGTTTTTGTTGTTAGATAGGACAGAGGGAAATGGAGAGAAGAGGGGAAGACAGAGAGGGGGAGAGAAAGATAGACACCTGCAGACCTGCTTCCCCGCCTGTGAAGCGACATCTCTGCATGTGGGGAGCCGGGAGCTAGAACCGGGATCCTTACACTGGTCCTTGTGCTTTGTGCCACGTGCGCTTAACCTGCTGTGCTACCGCCTGACTCCCGCCATATACCTTTTTTAAGTTTTATGTTCTTTATTTATTAGATAGGATGGAGAGAAATTGAGAGGGAAGGGGGAGAGAGATACCTGCAGTATTGCTTCACCGCTTGTGAAACTTCCCTCCTACAGGTGGGGACTTGGGGCTCGAACCCAGATTCGAACATGGTAACATGTGTGTTCAACTGGTCACACCACCACCTGGTCTCTCTCAAGTGATATTTTCAAATTGCAAAATACTTGGAATGTCTGTCAACTTAGCAAGCATTAAAATGCCCGCTTTTTTTTTCACCTCTCTCTTACACATGCATTGTGGTTCACACTAATAAGACAGAAATATAAAAGAATGGATTTCAAGACAATGATATACCCTGGCTTTTGTTGACAAGGCTTTCTTGAAGCTGTAGAGATTTATGAAGAGGAAGTGCTTACCTTGTGAAATCTTTCCCACCCCAATTTTGGAGGGGGAGGGGAAAGCAAACTCACCCAGGAGCCCAAGGCATTCTTACTACGACTTACCGCTTTCAGGGGAATTACATTACGAAAGAAAAAAAAGAAGTCACATTAAAGTAGTTAAATACATATTTATAATAACTTAAGATATAATAACTAAAAATAAGAGACTGGAACCAGCTGGTGGCTTACCCAGCAGGTACTACATATTTCCATGGACAAGGGCCCAAGTTCAAGGCCCTGGTTTCCACCTTTAGGAAAGAAGCCTCATGAGCAATGGTCTCTTGCCACAGATGTCCTCTTCATTCTGAACACCTCTCTCCTTCTCTCTCCCTCTTTATTGTTATCTCTTTTTCACTTTCTATTGAAAATAAAAATGAATAAATAAATAGGAGTCTCAATAACAGAGTCTCAATATAAACAGAGTCTCAATAACCGTAATGGCAAAAATAAATAAACTATCAGCAAGAAATAGTTGAATTAGGAAAATCACTAATTAAGGTGCTGGTAAAAAGATAAACCATCAACATTTTGGAAAGTGGGCGAAGGAGGACAGGATATAGACCAAGGGAAAAAAGGGAGCTAAACCAGGTTGTTCAGAGGTCCAGTGCCATGGTGTCAATTCTTGAGCAAAACGCCCAATGGTATTACTGCCTAGGCATCTATTTTGTTGACTCAGTATCCTGGAGGGAACTTAAATCTCCATGAACTGAGATTTCTGATTCAGGCCCTAGAGAACAGCTATGGAGTCACAAGGTAATGTAAGTTCCTGATAGGGTTTTTCAAGAGCTTTGAGGATGGACAGGTTTCTCTGTCTCCCAGGGCCTCTGGGTTTTACAGGCAGCTTAGATAAGATTCCCCTGGGCCTTACACAAAGCCCACTCTGGGTTTGAATTGACCATTCCAGTTCTAGCCTGGGAATCCCAAATCATTCCTCCCAGGGTCCCCAGCAAAGACACATGCCCACATGCTGCCTCTCTCTCTGTCTGCTGCCCTCATGTCCCCAAACGGTCTCTGGAGGCAAAACTATTTCCTCCAGGCCCCAGGAGTTACAGGTTCACTTGATCTCAAGGTCTTTTATTGAACTAGGATTCCCTGTGGGGCTCCAGTAGCCAATTCTGGGGTCTTGGCAGTGGCATACCTGGTTAAGTGCATGTTACAGTGCACAAGGACCTGGGTTCAAGTCCATAGTCTCCACCTGCAGGGGGGAAGCTTCAGAAGTGGTAAAGCACTGGCATAAAGAGCAAAGATCAGCTTAAGGATCCCAGTTCGAGCCCCCGGCTCCCCACCTGCAGGGGCATCGCTTCACAAGCGGTGAAGCAGGTCTGCAGGTGTCTGTCTTTCTCTCCCCCTCTCTGTCTTCCCCTCTTCTCTCCATTTATCTCTGTCCTAACAATGACAACAACATCAAAAAAACAACAAAATAAGATCTACAACAACAATAAAAACAAGAACAATAAAAAGCAAGAACAACAAAAGGGAAAATAAATAAAATTTTAAAAAGAAGTGGTAAAGATGTGCTGCAAGTCTCTCTCTCTCCCGCTCTCCCTCTCTCTCCCCTCCCTCCACTTTCTCCCCCCCTTACTTCTCAATTTCACTGTTTATATCAAATAAATAATAAATTAATTAAATTTTAAAAACGAGAAAGTCATCAGACTCAGGACAGGAACTGCAGGTGTGTACACTTTGTTGCTCCTTACTCAAGATCCAGGAACCCAAAAGTCCACAAGCCCCTACCCCAGGCAGCCTGTCTGCCCAGCCTGGCAGCTTCATAGCACTTCTCGGAGCTAAACAACACTCTGGTGTGGAGGAACCAAGAAGCTGAGAGCAGCCCTCTCCTTTGACAAATGAGGAAAGGGCTTTCAGCATTGTGACATCTTGCTGGCATCCTTAAGGGAGTAATTGGCCGAACACGACTGGATCCCATTTTTGCTGACCCCGAGGTCTGTGTTGAATCCATCACACCAGTCTATCTCTCTGAATGCTGCTTTGGCTAAAACTGACAATTTAGGCAGCATCTGTGGTACACAGGAAACACTGGTGCTTGTCACCATGGTGCTTCCCCTTCCCTGTCTCTCTCCAAGATGGGGACAGACAGGGCCTGCTCCTTCAGCCTTCTGCCAGCCTCCTTGCTCTCTGAGCTCCCCCCAGGCTGGATATTCCCTGGAGAGTTTCTTTTCCTCTTCTCTGGTCTTCAAGGAAACATATGAGGGGGCTTTCTGGGGAGGTCGGTCAGTGGGTAGAGGGATAGGACCTCCAATGTGTAGGGCCCAAGTTAAATTCCCATCACCTTGTATGCCAGATGATGCTTCTCATTCTCTCTCTCTCCCTCTCTCTCTCTCTCTTTCTATTTCTCTTTCTTTCTTTGTCTCTCTCTCCCTCCATGTATCTCTCTCCATGTCTCTCTCTCCCTTCATGTCTCTCTCTCTTTCTCTCTCTCTCTCATACACAACATACACACACACACACACACACACACACACACACACATTACATAAATTTGTTTTTTATTTGTTTCTTGTTTATTATTTTGCAGAGCCAGGACCTCACACACGCACACTTTTCTTGGACCACCTTTCTTCATTCAGATGCAGAGACAAGAAGATAGCACTGGGACCGACTCCCAAAGCTCTAACTCTCATGTGTCTTCAGGGTTTGAACTCAGGTGTTCTGTATGGTGAGCTAGCTCTCTGGCTGTCTGTACATATAATCAGATACACATATGCAGATACAAACCAATAAAATGTATAGAGAGAAACTGACTTGGGGAAGATGACCATACTGATTCTCAGATGCTGCATGCTTTCCTGAGTTGAAGTTTTCCTAAAATCATAACCCATCTCTTTGGGTCAACGGTGGAGCTATTTTGGAGCCAGGGTCCATGCCTCCTGGCCCTTATCCATTCACGCACCCACACCCTCCCCCTGTCATAGTGCTGCAGTGACCCTTCTGGACTCTCTTTCGGCCAAGACAAGCTGCACGAAAGAGAAAGACAAAGAAAGGACCCTCAGCCGCCTCTGCACTCCCTACTATGAAGCAAGTGCACAGCACAGCGGGCATGTCTAGAAAATGGAAAATGCCATTACTGCCCACGAGAGAACGTAATGGTCCAAGTTACAGCTGGTCTGATGAGGCAGTGCCTGCCCTAGGGAGGTGGCTGTCATGGGCATGGCTCACTAAGCAGGAAGGAAGAACTGTGCTCCCGGCAGCCTGGGGTGGGTGCTGGGAGTCAGCGGTGGGGGGTTGGTCTCTGGTTGAAAGCAGATCTCTGCTTTCACACTCTGAGGCTGGAAAAATGTACCCTGAGCCTTGTGGGAGATGAGCCTGGGCATCCAGGATGTGGGTGTGGGGGACAGAAGCTGGCACACACACAACTTAGGTTTTACACAAGGTTACAGAACCATCCTCTTGGTCAGCATCCTTAAAAGACATGTGTAGAATTTTTATAGAGATGGAACAGCGTGATAAAAATAGAATAAAACCACTGCCTCCTAAGTGGGGGGAGGAGGAAGTCATGGAAATGGTACCCGACTGGGGTCAGAGAGGATCGAGTTCTGGCTCCATCACTGGACAGCCCTGGGCAAGGTTGTTGCCTCCCTGAACTTCATTTTCCTTATTATCTGACCTTTTACAAGGCTTTGAGGAGCAGGCTTTCATTCATTTTAAAAACATTTACCAAGAACCATTCTGTGGTAGGCATACTGCAGCAAGTAAATATTGCTAACAGCCATTATAGCAATAATAGTAGCTGTGGTTGCAGTTATAGGTATTGTAAAAGGCTCCTAGGAGTGATGATTTGTTGTGTCAGATACAGTTGCAAGAACTTTGATTTTAGGCCCCTCACAGCTCTATGAGGGAGACCCTAATAGTATACTTTCTTACCTAATAACTTATTAACTGATTTATGAAGCATGACAAAATTAAATCTGGCAAATGGAACATTCTCTTAGAACCCAATTCCACACAATAAATTCCTAATACTCATTCCTAATTTCAAGGGTGGAATTAACACATAGTATTACATTTAGGTGTTAGAATGCTGGGTACAGATATGAGATAAGCATCAAAAAAATCTACATCCAATATAATGGAAGAAATCACAGTTGTTAAAGTGATGATTAACTTGATTCAAGTAAAGAAGATATGGAAGTAAGTCTATTTTGCATATAAGGTATTCATAGAATCATTAGCTTGTTGAGCAGACTTAGTTTGAATTTAGTTTCCAGGACTCACAAACAACTATACTCTCTCTAAATGCCTGCACAGAATGGAACAATGCTTTTTATAGTAGAATAAATTCACAAGGTAAGTAACTTATCCAACAGTCATAATTGCTGCCTTCAGATGTTCCCCCTTCCCCAGCAGGAATAGAAGGTAATTATAAAGTTATGACAGAATATACTAGAATAGAATTTACAAAATAGGAATGCGACTTACTCAAATCAACTGGTCCTGGTGATGTTGAAGACAGGACTGAGAGACAAGAAAGCATCAATCACTACAGAATCATGAAATAGAATGAGGGGACCTAGTACATCATAGTTGCTTAATAAATTCAAACATCCTCTTATCAATTTGGTATTGCAGACACTTCCCATAAATAGCCACTAAAATATAATTATGGTAAAGAAAACACGTGTCTCTGTAGTTGAAGAAGAAAAGAGATGAAAATCAGATTAGACTTAGCATCTAAGTCAGAAAATATACATGAACATGTGAGACCAAAAGATCTTGCCATCTCAGGAGAACTACACCCTCTGCCCTTTCCCCAAAAAACATTCTCTCCTCCTTCAAACAAACAAAAACCATGATCTGGAATTATCACAAGAAACTATGTGAAGCGCAATGGTCTATTACCCACGAGTCATTTGAAAATAATAAAGCAATACACTTTTCTAATGAAGTCTTGTAGAGAAATTTAGACATGTGTTCTTCAACCTGTTTAACTCAATAGCAGTCTGGATGGATGGATGGATGGATGGATGGATGGATGGATGGATGGATGGATGGATGGATGGATGGATGGTCGAGCTATCTTCATGACAGTTCTGTGGTACTTATTCCAATCATTACCTTCCATTAAGGAACAACCAATTTATCCTGACAAAAGCTAGGCTTAGAATTTAGTAAATACATTTTTCCAGCACTCAGACAGGGAGGCTATTAGGCAAGTAATGGAAGCTGCACTTTCAGACCAGCTATTTGAGGCAAAATGACTGTTCGATACATTTTGAAGCTCCTTGCTAAGCCATCCAGTGTATCTTCTATATTATGAGGAAGTCCTGGGAAATATGTTAGTAGAAAAAGAAGGAGCTAAAATGATGCTACAAGTTTCAAAAGGCAGTTTCACTTTCATATGCTTTAGATGCTGGGGTTATTCCTAACAGTGTCTTTGAACCATGCTATTTGTCACTAAATCACAGATTTGATGTAAGTTAGTACAGTGGTTTTCTCTTCAATATAAACTTGGAGATAGTGAGTGATGGTAATAGCCTTAAGGGCATTTTGAACATCTGGCTGTTATAATGATTTTACAACAACTTGGCAAGAAAGAAAGTCATTATAAGTATGTAATATCTTAATAAGTGCATGGGAAGTCTCAAAACATTGTTTTGTTTTTTTTACCCAGATTTATCACTGTGGCTCAGTACCTGCATGATGATTTAACAACCTCAGGTGGCCATTTACCTGTTTTTTATTTTTCTTTGTTATGGAATGGAGGTGGGAGAGAGAGAGAGAGAGAGAGAGAGAGAGAGAGAGAGAGGACATTTGGAGGGCCTCTCCATCATTTATGAATCTTCTCTTTTTTCAAGTGGGAACCAGGGATTTAATCTCAGGTCCTGCAAATTCCAATATATTCATTCTACCAGAGTAACACAGCCCAATCCTGAATTTTACAAATTAGCCAGTAATTTTTAAAAGTTTTCCTGTCAATCCCGTTTACACGTTGAAGCCAAATCACTTTGGATTTCTATGAGAATTTCGTCTTGAAAATATGTTATGTATTTTATTTTAATGAGAAATGCAGAGAGGGAGAGGGAGAGGGAGAGAGGGAGAGGGAGAGGGAGAGGGAGAGGGAGAGGGAGAGGGAGAGGGAGAGGGAGAGGGAGAGGGAGAGGGAGAGGGAGAGGGAGAGAGAATGACAGAGACCAGAGCAATGCTCATGGTGGTATTGGGCTTACAGTTGAATTGGGAATTGAAACTGTAATGAAAAGCATAGAAGTTCTTTTGCGTAATTATTATGCCATCTCCAATGCCTTCTCTGAGGATTTCTTATATTATGTATGAAATAAAGGGATTTATGAAGGAAACATGCAAGCATATTAGAAGTCTTTGTGAATAAATACAAGCCATCTGCTTGATGCACAGGCTATAAAACTGGATGAATTTCAGGATAAATTCATAGAGTATTTCAAATTAAGAACGCTTAATTTAAATGAATTTGGTATACCCATATCTACATTTTTAAAGAGACTATTAGTAGCCTAGAACATCACCAACAAACAGAATCAAAATATCTGAAAGAGGAAAACCAATAAACAAGAAAACCTTGATTATCCTAGAACATTGGGGCTTATAAAGAAGATTTAGAGAAAACTGTGATAGATTTTTTGAAAGACTCAAATGAGTTATATGCCTGAAGTCAGCAAACCAAGGAAAAATTATAGAAATGAGAAACAATAAAGATTTCTATCCAAGAGGCTTTAGAGAGAACCCGAACACTAACTTCCTTTTCTAAGAGAGTTAGGACAAAAGATGTGAAAGTAACTCTTATATAGGATGCAGAAATTTATGATAGTGGCTAAGATGTTGAACCTGCCAGAGCCCGGTTATTACGGGCTTGCTCATAGGAAATCAGTTAAAGAACTTGCTTATTTGTGAACTAGGGTAGCAAACTGGGGTAAACATGATGGATCTTCATGCTGGGGAGAAGGCTTCATGATCTGACCAGGGATGGTAGATACCAAGTAGCAAGAGGAAAATTGGAGGGAATGCAAGTGAAGGCATTCTAATATGGAATTAGAAGAATCCCCATGCAGGCGAAGCAGCAGCAGTGGGCGTCCAAGGTGAGAGGGTGCAGCCCAAGTAGGATGGCTAGAAATGCAGGGACAATGTTTACAGACTGGCATCTGGGTTAGACAGAACCCATGGAGGGAGTCAAGACATCTTTGCAACCCTAATTAAAGACATCGGAGCCTGGGTAGGTGAGAGGTGCAGTTCAGCTAGGGCAAAAAAAATGGGGCAACCAGTGGGCATGGAGACAGGAGTACTGTGAAGAGGGCATCTATCTGGGTGTGAAAGAAACAGCACACTTCTTAGTTCTGGAAGATGCAGTGACAGAGATTAAACAAGGGACTCAGTCACACAAGTCCTGTACTCCTCTACTAATCCACATTCCTGACTAAAAATATTTTACTTAGTTTCAAGTATAAGCAAAATGTAATGTGAGAGATTAAGATACTGTCTCCAATGTATCCATATTTTTCTATATATCTCTAGACTTCTCATGTAAGGTTATGGTTTAGATTTTGATTACATTGACAAAAAATGAAGTTATTTATTGTTACATTTTTTAAATGATCTTATTGGGAAGTTATTTGTTTACAGTACAGTTGTTGGCACATGGGTTAAATTTCTCATCTTACCACGATAGGTGTCAGAAAATCACCTTCACCACCAACTCAGTTTCTCCTCCATCATCATGCACGGAACACCAAACCCCCCTCAACTCGCTTCTTAATAACCCCTTCCCCAGTGTCCTTTGCTTTCCTATAATATACCAAAACCAGTCCAAGTTTATTTAGTGATTTCCCTTTCTATTCTTGTTTTCTAAGTTCCACTTATGAGTGAGGTCATCTTGTATTCATCCTTCTCCTTTTGACTTGTATCACATTACATGATTCTTTCAAGCTCCATCCAAGACAAAGTGAAGAAAGTGACTTCATCATACCGAGTCATAGTCCACTGTGTTGTACGTGTGTGTGTGTGTGTGTGTGTGTGTGTGTGAGAGAGAGAGAGAGAGAGAGAGAGAGAGAGAGAATTCACAGTTTTCTTAGCCATTCATTTGTTGTTGAACACCTGGTTTTCTCCCGTTTGGGCTATGTACAAATTGGGCTCTTATTAACATATATATGTACGTACATCTCTTCTGATAGATTTATTTGTTTCCTTTGGATATGCCCAGAAGAGGAATTGTTGGATCCTGGATCCTTGGATAGGTCCATTTCTAGCTTTCTGAGAGTTCTCTAGACTGTTCTCTATAAGAGTTGGACCAATTTACATTGCCACTGCCAACAGCAGTATAGAATTGAAACACTTCTTCACAGCAAAAGGAACCACCACCAAAAGACAGACTCTTTACAGAATAAGAGAAGACATTTATCTGTCACACATCAGACTAAAGCTGTCATAGTTACATATGATCAAAAATCAGCAACAGTGAAATTACCCCCCTGCAAAACTGGGGAGAGGATATGGTCAGAGTATGCACCAACACAGAGATTCAAAGAACCAACAGACATATGAAAAAAAAAATGTTCAAAGTTAGTAATTATTGAAGAAGTACAAATAAAGACAACAATAAGATATTACTTTACTTCCATGAGACTGTTAAAAATCAGAAAAGACAGTAACAACAAATGTTGGAGAGGAACCTTTCTGTACTGCTGGTGGGAGGTTTTATATTTGAAATAAGCCCAGGACCTGACAGAATCAGAATGTTCTCTGAGGATGAAAGGTTTTATTTTTCTATCCTGAAAAATAATTCACAAGCACAAAGTCTATTGCCTATTTATTTTATACTCTTCTTGTGAAGGATAGACTCTTCTGTCACCATCCTTTCAGGGCTGGATGCAGAACCCTCTTCAGGCATGACATACTCTCAAACCCCAATAGGTTCCCCACTCACAATTCAGACTGTAGTCCAGCTCCACTGCCACCTCTTGAGGGCTTGCCAGAAATACAGATCCGTCTTTCACTTTGGAAAGACTATATCAAAATCGGAATCTTAACGCCAGCCCTTTGTGATTTATATACAAGCTAACATGTGAAACAGCACGGATTTAGTCCAATGTCTCCCAAACCTGATCATGAGTGACATGGAAGTTTTGTTCTTTTTTAATATTTTATTTATTTATCAATGAGAGAGATAGGGAGAGAGAGAGAAAGAACCAGACATCACTCTGGTACAAGTGCTCCCGGGGATTGAACTCAGGACATCATGCATGAGAGTCCAGTGCTTTATCCACAGCATTTAGCCACCTCCCGGACCGCAGACATGGAAGCTTTCAAAACACATTTCCATGTGTCTCACATCCATCCATTTTAATATATCTTTAGGTCTCTAAGGATAGCAACATTAAATTCACAAAATAGTTGTCGTGATATATTTTTTTTTAAGTTTATCTTCTCTAGTTGTGGGACTAAACTGGATTGCTTGGGAATAAATTGCCAATACCCACGCTAGCCCGGCACACATCCCCATCTTTCCCCAAATATGCTACTATATATTTCCTATTAGGAACATTTGTTTCTAACACAATGAGACCATCAAAATAAGGAAGCTAACACTGGTATGTCCAATAACCATCTGACAAAATTTGAGCTCTACCAATCCTAATTATCAAAGTTTTTCTGTTTTTTTTTTTAATAGGAAAAGCAATCATGGCCTGCAAAACAGCTCAGCTGAGTAGATCCCCTACTCTGACATATGCACAATACAGGTCCAAACCAGCTTCCAACAAACTGGAAGAGACTTCTGTGACATAGCCCCACCCCCCCCACACACACACACACCTCTCTCTCTCTCTCCTTATTGCTGACACATGCAAAAGTCATGACAAATTCATTATATTTTTAGTCTCCTTTAAGCTGTAACAATCCTATTCATAACCTGAGTACTCCTAAAGATCGTAAGAATTATATGTGGAGTTTTCCTCAGTGAGGATTTTTTTTTGCAGTATCTCCATAAATATGTTCAGTTTCTATCTTTAAAGAATACCATATAAGTAATTTTTTGTTCTTATCACATCTTATTGGGCGGTTCCGTTTTTTCAATTTGTTTTACTGTACTTTGTCCTGTAACTACAGCTCATATTAACCATGATTTTTGACTAACTTTTCCATTGTAAAGTTACTATTTTTCCCTTTATAACAATAGCTATTTCACTCTTTTGAGGAGAGATAATTTGAAACTTTCACATACCTCATCACTTCTTTACTCACAACTTTTAGTGTCTATTATTGGTTTATGACTATATAATGTTACGATGTTGGCGGTGTGGTGATATACGAACTCCTTTATTCTTTCCATGTTTAGATGTTGGCATTCTGCTATAATGAAATATCTTCTCTTCAGTTGATTACTTATATCAGGATGGGCTCATTAATTTCTATTTTATACTTTTGCTGGAATCCAGGTTCCAGCATGAAACTCTGGTAGAAAAAAACATTGAGGTCAAACACTATCAGACAATGAAAGAGGAGCCCTGGCGGTGAATGAACCAGTATACAGCCCCTGCAATTGTGTTTCACTGAATGCAACTACACGTACATCCACCTCTAACAATAATTACTTACCAAAGCATGGTTATAGCAAAGCAGAATGAGCAACATTGAAGTATTTTTCAAGAGTATATACAGAAGAGTAGTTCATGTCTGACTACTTAGGAAATTGTTCTAAATGTCACCCACCCCACAGACCCTCTGGTGCCTAGACTCAAGGTCCACCTTGCACATTCCAGACTCTATGAAGGGTGCTTGTTTCTGTACTGGTTTCTGACACAGTATAGAAGCTCAGGATTTTGCCTTTGAGGGTCTACTGATCTAATAACTCATAAATTCCTTAGCTGAACACCAGATACCCTTTCTTCAGAGCAGGAACTGAGCACAGGACACTGTGAGCTAGTGCCCTAGCCAGACACCATAGCTCTTAATGATTAAACAAATGAAATAGAATGCAGAAAAAAAATAATAATGCAAACATACATTAACAAGCAACAGACATCATAAAAGCAGGTGGTCTCTAACATTCCTTGGGTTATAGTCTAATACTCTCACTGTTTATTTTGAGGCTTAAATTCTTTCAGACTTTTGTGGAAGAAACCCATATAAGTTGGCTTCTCTGTCCTTCTGGGGTTCCCATTAATCATTGAGACATCTTCTTATTTTCTGACACAGGAAGGTGCCCCAATACTTTACCTGCCCAAGGCCAACATTTAGAAATTTCTCCAAGGTCATTAGATACCATTGCTCAGTGCATAGAGTATGGAGTACAGAAACATCCCTTCAAGGATCTCTGTATCTACCTATAGTGATTGAATATATATGTATATATTCACACACAAACATATATATATATATACATACATATATACACACACACATATATACCAAGTTCATGAATATATATATATATATATATATATATATATATATATATATGTCTATGTGTGTGTGTGTGTGTGTGTGTGTGTGTGTGTGTGTGTGCATGTGTGTGAAGATGGGGACCAGGGAGCTTGAACCAGGATCCTTGTGCATTATAACATGTAAGATTGTGTCTGATCTGTTGATTGCAAATTGGTACTTTGTTGTTTTCATTTATATTTATATGTTGCTAACAGGATTATTTATTTTTTTCTATTCACTTTCCCTCTGTCATGCATCTTCACTGTTTGCCAAACAGTATTAAGTTGTGTGTCTTTTACTTACTGGCTTATAGACGTCTTAAAAACATTCTAGATACTTTAGTCACATACATTGTGAAGCATGCCTCCTGGTCTGCCATTTCCATTTGGTTTGCTCTCATCAACTCTAATCATATGGAAGCCATAAATTTTTACTCAATATATAAACATTTCCCACCATAACTGTGCACATAGTGCTCTGCTTAAGAAGTATTTTTATCCCCCAAGGTCAGAGAAATGTTCATATAAATTTTCTTTTGAAGCTTAAAATCATCTTTTACATATTCAGTGTGCTAGGTACCTAAAATTTATGTTGTTTAGAAGAGATAAAAATGCAGTTTTTTTATTTTTATGTTGAAAATCAACTTTCCACCTACTTGTCAGGACTCCTCTGTCATGTTCTAATATTCTTTTTTTAAAAATACGTTATTTATTTATTATTGGAGAGAGGCAAAGGGTAATTGAGAGGGAAGGGGAGACAGAGAGACAGAAAGACACCACAGCCCTGCTACACCACTCATGAAGCTTTTTCCCCTGCAGGTGGAGACCAGGGGCTTGAACTTGGGACCTTGCATACTGTAATGTGTGCACTTAACCAGGCCCCTCACATGTCCTGATTTTCTATAGAAACTTCAGTGTAGGGACAGGTGCTATTGTACCTCATGGTGTATAAATAGTGAAATGCTCAAGGCCCCAGTTTCAAGCTCCTTGAAACAATGCTACTCCAAGAGTCTCTCTTCCTCTCTCCTTTTTATTTGTTTTCTCCTTTTGTTACCCTTTTTGTTGTTTTATTGTTGTGGTGGTTATTATTATTGTTGATGTCATTGTTGGATAGGACAGAGAGAAATGGAGAGAGGAGGGGAAGACAGAGAAGGGGAAAGAAAGACAGACACTTGCAGTACTACTTCACCACCTGTGAAGTGACCCCCCAGCAAGTGGGGAGCCAGGGACTTGAACCAGGATCCTAATGCCACTCCTTGCACTTTGTCCATATGTGCTTAATCCGCTGTGCTACCCCCGACTCCTCCTCTTTCTACTTCTATCTCCACTTTCCTTTCCAATTTTTCTGTCCATATCCAATATATAAGCAACATGTTAAAAATATGTTTAAAAGCCCCAGTTTAATTCAAAATTTTTCCAATCCCTTATGTGTGCTTCCCTGCCACATGCTTCTTTGTTTTAATTACTACAGCATGGACAGTATTTTCTCTTTTAATATTTGTAATTGTCTTATATATTATAGAGGTAGAGAAAGAGTGAAAGAGACCACAGTACTGAAGTTTCCTTAAGTGTGTTAAGGACCAGGCTTGAACTTAGGTCACAGGTAAGGTGAAGTAACACACTATCCAAGTGAGCTTTTTCACCAGCCTGATTTTTTTTCTTTTTTTGTTCTATCTTTCTTTCATTATTGTTGTGGCTATTGATGTCATTGTTGTTGGATAGGACAGAGAGAAATGGAGAGAGGAGGGAAGGCAGAGAGGGGGAGAGAAAGATAGACACCTGCAGACCTGCTTCACCACTTGTGAAGCGACTCCCCTGCAGGTGGGGAGCTGGGGGGGAAGGGGAGGGCTCAAACCAGGATCTTTATGCCGGTCCTTGAGCTTTGCGCCACATGCGCTTAACCCACTGTGCTACTGCCAACTCCCTTGTTCTATGTTTTTAATCACCACCAGGGTCATCACTGAGGCTTAGTACCTGCAAAGCTGATTTACCATCACACCTTGTATAAATACGTGTGTGTGTGTGTGTGTGTGTGTGTGTGTGTGTGTGTGTGTGTGTGTGTTGTGTAGAGAGAAGGAGAGAGCACTGGAAGGTAAAAGAGAGGGATAGATACCTGCAAGCCCCAGGTTCGATCCCCAGCGTTGCCCTAAGCCAGAGCTGCGCAGAGCACTGAGGCCTCAGAGCTTCAGGCATAGCAATCTAGTGTATGGCCAATATGCTGCTTCCCTAGCCCTGTGTGTACGTCATTTAACTGCAGAATGCACCTTTATTGCCTCCTTTTTCTCTGTGTGTGCAGGTTTCCTGTCAGCTGATATTTGAGGCGAACTTACGCATGCTACAGATTCTGGAAGTGGTGATGGTAACAGCACATCAGTGTTTGTTCCAATGTGCTCCGTGCAGCGTCCTGAACCCCTCTGTTAATGTGCAGATTAAGGAATAGGGTGCAGCCGAGAAGGAAGGGCAAATATTTTCCATCCTCTCCAGCATGAGACCTGGCTGACACCAGGGGAGTTCTGGGCGTGGGGGCAACATTGAGCAAAAGCTGTGTGTGAGATGAGCCGGCAGTAAGTGGAATGGCTGTGTGGAGAGTCTTATCCGCCTGCTCTTTGGCAAAGGGATCAGTCATAAACCTGCCTAATGACTTGAAAACGCAAAATGGCCCCTTTCATTTTAAAGACTCTTTAATGTTGTCCTCTGCAATGGGCACCATTAGCAGAGAAGCCCCTCCGCTGCTCCACACTATTTCCCTGGTAGGCAAGTATGTTTTCAGTCAGACCAGAGGGGGAAAAGAACTCTCAGTAGGGAAAAGATCTTTCTGGAGACATGAGCGCTTGCCAATTTCTCCACCCGGCCCAGCTCCATTGAGGTGGAGACGCCCTGGGGTATGCAAACCACAGAGAGAGGAGAATTGATCTCAGCTGTGATTGCATCTTCAACCATTTTAATCTTGCTTTCTTTTGACACTGTATAATAATACTTTCTTCAAGGAACATTCTTTAATCTTATAATTTGAAAACAAATTCTATTTCAGCTGTCCTTCTGGTAGGCGACCTTTAATGGCTTTGCTATAGGTAAAAACTCTGTCATTATGTTCTGCCTCCCCGCTTAGTGTTCTGGATATCACATGGCTCCAATGCTGCAGGTCTGTCAGTGATAATATTGCCCTTTCAAAATTTCTCTGTAAGCAGCCCGAAAGGATTCATTCAGAGTGGAGGATTCATTAATTTATTTAAATGCATTTCTCAAACAAAGCAGGTTAGTTGTTTCTAAATGTCAGGGGCCAGGAGAAGATTTGAAAATATTTTGCCAAGTACAATTGCCCCAGATTTCTGAGGGAAAGAAAGCGGAGACACTTGTGAAGGAAGAAAAGGGACGAAGGGTCACATGGTACTTCCCAAAGCCATAGCCTCCCTGCCTGATATGTGTGTGTGTTTGTTTGTTTGTTTGGTTTTTTTTTGGGGGGGAGGGGAGATGTCCAGCATTTACACCAGCCTTACCACCTGGGGCCTTTGCCTTGAATAGCAGCGAATGCTATTCTTTCAGATACAAATTACTCCTTGCTTAAGAGAGCTGTCTAGAAGCTGGTTGCTCTTAGCCTGGCATCTTCACTGAATACACTGGGTGGGAGTCAGGAAAAGAGATTCCCCTGGGCTCAACTGGAGCATCAAGCTGGAGGAATCAGGAGACTCAGAGCCATGCTGGGGAAAATGAAACAGCTTGTGTGGAGACTCCATTTGCATTGTGAACAAGCAGCTCTAAAGTGTTGATTGGTACATGGCCTTGAAGAATAAACTATCTGTTCTTCAAACACAGCTCTTTACACTCTGGATTTTAAATCATCCGGATGTCAGAGATTTTTCTTTTCTTTCTTTCTCCCTCTCTCTCTCTCTCCTCTCTCTCTCTCTCTCTATTTCTCTCTTTCCACCTCCAGGCTAAAAAAGCAATGACTTCCCATTGGCATGGCACTCAAGACCTTCCTCAAACTGTCATCTGCTTGTCTTTGATATTGTAATTCCTCCCCCACATGCACTGCACTGCCTTCCAGCAGGAACACATCCCTGACATACCCTGGTGGAAAAATATGCCAGGCCATGCCCTAACCATGCCAGGCACTCACTCCCTCTTTTTGCCTGATGATCTGACATCTTTAGACACTGTATCTCAGGCCCCAACCCAGACTTCATCCCCAGAACAAATGTCTGGAAATTTATCTGCCCTGCAAGAAAGTCTTTCCCTCTTGGATTTTGATGACATTTTTCTAACTCAGTCGTGCCTGGATCACAATGAATTATATTTTGATTGTAATTTTTTAATTGCATTAGTGATTTAATATTGATTTACAACATTATAAGATTCCCACCACCAAATTTCTGTGTCCCCTATGGGACACAGTCTTTTGGTGGTGGGAATGGTGTTTATGTACACGCCTATTAATTTGTAGTCATATAAATCACTATAAAATTAATATGAGAGGGGAAACATTGATTGAATGTCTCAAACTTTTTAAAGCACAGACTTGAGTCTTTTTAACACATAGGCTGAGTCTTTGATATGTTGACTCTCTCAAAAGTCTAGACCAGGGAGAACAGAAGCAACCAGTGGCACAGCTATATACAAATGTCAAAGGACATAACTTATGGTGATGTTGGGTATTATACAGCAAATCCTAACAAAGGGATTTTTCAAAGTTAACCCAATTACCAAATATTGTGATGATAACAATAGCTATCTATTGTCTTCTTGAGCCCTAAGACAGCAGGAAACTCACATTTTCACTATAGAGCCTTTATTTCCCCCAGTACTGTAACCATAGGGTGGGGCCTACTTTCCTGTATGCTTCTCTTAATTCATACCAAATAATATTGCATCCACCAATCCCAACCTAATCAACGCAATGAGTACCACCTCAGCATGCTTCACTTCAGACTGTGTCCAGAGACTTCAGGTGTGGAATGACAACCCTTCAGCTTCATTACTCAGGTGAGACCTTCCCTTTCATAAGATTCTCTAATTCCATTCCAGGTAGTTCATTTCCTAACAAAGTCCGAAAACCTAGATACAGACCAGGTACCCTGAGATAGAGCATATGTTCACATGTATCCATAAACTAGGGCAAAATATATACCTGAAATCAAAAGTACACAATAGTCTGCAGTGAGTACCCCCTTTAGGTCCATGATTGTACAACAATTTGTTTGGCTTTGTATGTTAACTCTCTTTTCAGCCACCAGGTTCCAGATGCCATCATGATGCCGACTAGACTTCCCTGGAGTGAGGACCCCACCAATGTGTCCTGGAGCTCAGCTTCACTAGAGCCCCACCCTACTAGGGAGAGAGACAGGCTGGGAGTATGGATCGACCTGTCAATGACCATGTTCAGCAGGGGAAGCAATTACAGAAGCCAGGCCTTCTACCTTCTTCGTCCCACAGTGACCTTGGGTCCATACTCCCAGAGGGATAAAGAATAAGAAAGCTATCAGGGGAGGGGATGGGATATGGAGTTCTGGTGGTGGGAATTGTGTGGAGTTGTACCCCCTCTTATCCTATGGTTTTGTTAATGTTTCCTTTTTTAAATAAATTTTAAAAATTTAAAAAAGAAAAAAAATGAAACTGTAGTAGTTCTCCCAAGGTCACAGAGATGGACTAATTATTATTTCTATAACTATCTATATGTACTTATACTTGCCCATATTTTTCCTATGGTCCTGCCTTATCTTCCTAAGTCACAGTTCCACCTATTTTTACTTACTAATACCCTTCTTTTTTTTTTCCTCTTCTCTTTCTGGGTAATGGTGGAGTTGGAGCTCAGAGCCCTCTGGTCTTCTTCCCCTCCTCATTTCTCCTCCACTGGGAATAAGGTCAAATTATTCCTTTTTTTTTTCCTGAGTTTTTAATTAGGGATTTAATAATTATTGACAAAATCGTGGGATAAAATGGATACAATTCCCACTATCATAGTTCTGTGTTCCACCCCGTCCACTGGAAGCTTCCCTGTTCTTTTTTTTCCTCTGGGAGTATAGGCAAAAGATCTTTATGGGGTGTAGAAGGTGGAAGGTCTGGTTTCTCTAATTGCTTTCCTATTGGACATGGGTATTGACAGGTTGAACCACACTCTAAGCCTGTTTCTATCTTTCCCTAGTGGGATAGGACTCTGGGGAGGTGGGGTTCCAGGACACATTGATGGGGTCATCTGCCCAGGGAAGTCAGAATGATGTCATGGTAGCATCTGCAACTCAATGACTGAAAAGCATTAAGATATAAAGCAGAAAAAATTGTTTAATAACCAGGAGCCTAAAGGTGAAAATATAACAGGTAATATTTGGGGTTTTCATATTGGAAGAAGCTAAGAAAGTCTGTTGGAAGAGAATGGATAGAACTAGAGGTCATTATGCTTCTCTAAGCAAGGAAGTAAAGGACAGTTTCTGGACGGATTCACTTCTGTGTGGAATACAGAGAGTTGAAACACATTAACTGGAAAAAGAAGTAGTCAGTCTACCTCTGACCTTAGGAAAACTATGGTGGTCACTACTAGGGGAGGGGTGTAGATCTTTGGTGGTAGGAGTGGTGTGGAACGATAGTCCTGTTATTTTATAATCTTGTAAAAAAAAAGCTTTGGGGATGATGGCAGGCTGTCTTTTAGGAGGATGCTTAAGCTTTGCTTCAGACACAAACAAGGAAAGAAGAATGTGCCCTTTGTGCCCCCAGTTAGGCCTCAGCCAAAGGACAAGGGATGGGGGACTGAAGGTTTCCCTTTGCAAAGAGGACCAGTGTTGAAAACCTCAAAGAAAACCATGTTCCCTGAACATAATCATCACTCCTAGCCTGGAGTCTCAGAAATTCCTTTTAGACTGGTGACCTTGGCTGTCCTGTGTATCCTGGTTGGTGTCCTTAGAGAAACTAGGGTGGCTTATACCCAGCAAGGGTGGCATGAAAATCTATAGAAGGGGACTAGGAAAAGAAGAAAAAAATGAAAGCAGTGATAAGTCCAAGGGATTTATTTCCATAACACACTCCTCATTCTTTTTTTTTTCCAGCCCACTGGGGTTATTACTGGGTCTTGGTATCTGCACAATGACTGTACCTCACCTGGTCATGATTTTTTTCTCTTCTCTGTCTCTCTCTGTCTGTGTGTGTGTGTGTGTGTGTGTGTGTGTGTGTGTGTGTGTGTGTGTGTGTGTGTCTGATAAATAAGAAGAGAGAAGAGGAGGGAGAGGGAGAAGTGGAGAGAGGGAGAGAGAGAATGTAAGACACCTTCAATGCTGATGTACCCCTTTGTGAAGCTTCCCCCTGTAGGTTGGAGGTGGGGGCTAACACCCATGACCTCGAGCATGGCAACAGGTGCCTTCCACTGGGCACACCACTGGCCAGCCACCACTTCCTCATTCTTAAACTACCAATAACAACACTCACAAATTTCACTCCAGAGCTAAATTACCGGTATCAACGAGTCAACTCCTGTTGGCTAACCTATGGATTGATGTCTGCATTTTCACTCAGGTGGAGAAACCTTGTATAATTACTAACCACCCATCCCACCTATTCTTTCAGCTCCACTTGTTAAGACTGTCCTAGTCACCCCACAATTAAGTAGTGATACTGCCTCTGACCTTCTCCGAACTTCTAGCGAAATTATGAAGCGTAAAATTCACTTGGCAGTGAGCCATGCTCTGCACAGACATCTACTTCATTGTTCTTACAAAGTTTTATTGACTACAGCAATAAACATATGCCCAGATTTGGCAGACAGGACTCGTTCACGCAAGCTGGTCCAGATGAATAACCAGCAGCACCCTGTTCCACTCTCGCACCTACGGGGAGCTGGGAAGGTAGACAATATGGTCCTCTTATTTCAATGTTCACTTTTATGTTACTCCCACCTCTCTGATGAGAATCTCAGAGCTCCAGGATCTCTTGTCTTTCTCCATGCAGGCTGCCTCCTCTCACACAGAGCCCAGTTAATATTTGTATTGTGACTAATGGCTCAACCTCCTTTTTCTTTTTAAAAGTTGGAAATTGAGTAAGCCCTACAAACTGGTGGGCATGTTGGATATAAGGGAGGACTACTTGAATTTCACTGACGCCCTCCCCCATGTTCCCATTTACAGGGTATCACATTCTAGAGCTGAAGATGAGTGTTATTCTCAGACTTGCATCTGATTCTCAGGGATCACAGTGAGGGAGAAAGTGCTGGTCCAAACACAGACATTCTGCTCAGCTCCTTGTGAGTCCAGAAGATTGCTCATCCCCTTAGCAAGCTCAGGTGGCCTGGGTCCCCTAATCACTGTGAACTCCTCTGAAATGTGTTTATTCAATTTCATTTTGACTGGAATATAAAGGCGACTGTCCAATAAAGTGAGAATTTAAATAACAAACATCTTGAAAACAACAATGAAATCTGGTCTTTCTTATTTAAACATTATGTTCTCCGGGTGAAACCAAAAGCACTATTTATTTTGTCTCTACTTCTTCATCCCTTCTAATAGGAAAAAGCAAAAGCATGGCAGTGTAGCCTCCCATGTATTTACAGGCCAATTATTATTAAGCATCCGCCCTCCTGTAAGTCCTGTGCTCTGTGCCAGACATGACTGCAGAATAAAACAAACATAGTCCTTGGCTGCCAGTAGCTCTGAATCTAGTATGTAAAAAAAGAATCAAGATATGTGTGGATAACGTGATGCTTGTCTGGTGTTAAGTACAAAGGATTATCCCAGCACAATCTTGACAAATCTTCACCCTGCTCTAGAAACTGAGAACCAAAAGATGACTAGAAATCAGAAAGGCCAGGGAAATGTTGCAGACAATATGTGCAATCAACGAACACATAAGCCTGGGGGAGGAGAGTGAAGGACTGGGCCGTGAGAAAAGCAAACAGCATCATGTTCCTGACAAAGGCAGTGGGGGGGGGACAGGGGGGGTATAAAGCAAGAAGGCTGTAGTAGGCATGACCTGTGGCTCCACAGTTTTTTTTTTTAATTAGTGATTATAATTCCACTCCATTCCCACCACCAAAGTTCTGTATCCCCATTCCCTTCATTGGGAATGAAGCAGTTCCCCAGGTCTGTAACTATCTGTCTATATTTCTATATATTTGTCCATTTTCTCCATGCTTCTGTCTTCTTTTCCTTTTTTGGTCACACCTACACTTATTACTACTTTTGAATGTCCTTCCTTCTTTCTTTCCCCCCTTCCTTCCTTCCTTCCTTCCTTTCTTTCTTTCTTCCTCTCTTTCTTTCTTTCTTTCTTTCATTCATTCTTTCTTCTTCTCTTCTTTCTCTGGGTCTTAATGGAACTGGAGCTCAAAACCTTCTGATCATCTTCCTCCTATCATTTCTCCTCAACCAGGAGAAAGGACCAAAATTATTTTTGGGGTGCAGGAAGTGCATGGGTGTTGACTGGTCAATCCATACTCCCAGTCTGCCTCTCTCTTTCCCTAGTAGGGCGGGACTCTGGGGAAGTGGGGCTCCAGGACACATTGAAGGGGTTGTTAGTCCAGGGAAGTCTGGTCAGCATCATGCTGGCATCTGGAACCTGGTGGCTGAAAAGAGAGTTAACATATAAAGCCAAACAAATTATTGAACAATCATGGACCTAAAGGCTGGAATAGTGCAGATGAAGTGTTGGGGGGTACTCACTGCAGACTCTTGTGTACTTCTGCTTTCAGGTATATATTTTTCCCTGGCTTACGGACATGTGTGAACCTATGCTCTATCTCAGGGGACCTGGTCTATATCTAGGTTTGGGGACTTTATTGGTGAGTAGACCACCTGGAATGGAATTAGAGAATACTATGAAAGGAAAGGTCTCACCCGCGTAATAGAGCTGAAGGGTTGTCATTCCACACCTGAAGTCTCTGGACACAGTCTTAAGTGAAGCATGCTGGGCTGGCACTTGTTGCCTTGATTAGGTTGGGATCGGCAGATGCAATATTATTTGATATGAATTGAGAAAAGCATGCAGGAAAGTGGGCTCCACCCTAAGGTTCCAGAACTGGGGAAATATGGCTCTATAGTGGAAATGTGAGGTTTCTGCTATCTTAGGGTTCAAGAAGACAATGGATTATTATTGTTATCATCACATTATTTGGTAATTGGGTTAACTTTGAAAAGTCTCTTTGTTAGGATTTGCTGTATAATACCCAGCATCTTGTATATAGCTGTGCCACTGGTTGCTTCTATTCTACCTGGTCTAGACTTTTGAGAAAGTCAACATATCAAAGACTCAGCCTATGTATTAAAAAGACTCAGTCTGTGTTTTAAAAAGTTCGAGACATATGAGCAATTTTCCGCTCATATTAATTAAATAGTGGTTTACATGACTACACTTTAATAGGAGTGTACATAAACACTATTCCCACCACCAAAGACTGTGTCCCATCCACCCACCTACCCATCGCCCCCCCCCCCCGCCACCCCAGGAAGCCAAATGTCCACCCTCCCCCTCACCACAGGGTTTTTACTTTGGTGCCCTACTCTCTCGATTTAATGAGATCCTGCTTTTAGTTTCCCTTTCTGTTCTTCTTTCTCAACTTCTGTTGATGACTAGGATCATCCCATACTTATCTTTATCCTTCTTACTTAGCTCACTTAACATAATTCCTTCTAGCTCCATCCAAGATGGGTCAGAGAAGGTGGGTTCATTGTTCTTGATAGCTGCATAGTATTCCATTGTGTATATATACAACAGCTTTCTCAGCCACTCATCTGTTGTTGGGCACCTGAGTTGCTTCCAGGTTTTAGCTATTATGAATTGTGCTGCTATAAACATAGGAGTTCACATAGCCTTTTGATTGGGTGTTATGGAATCCTTGCGGTAGATCCCCAGGAGAGGAATTACTGGGTCATATGGAAGGTCCACGTCTAGCCTTGTGAGAGTTCTTCAGACTGCTCTCCAGAGAGACCGGACCATTTACATTCAAACGTGGGCATTTTTAAAGCATCACTGGTGTCTATGATGAGGGTCTCAGCAACTTCCCAGTACTAGTTTCTAACTATAGAAATTGTGTGTTTACACAACAGACTTCATATTCAGAGGACACTAAGCAGGTTTATAAAATAATATAGTTGTCCTTGTGTGATGCTCCTGTCCCTGCCCTTTTCTCCCCAGCCTCCTGCGTCAGGAATCACGAGTACAACAGCTATTGATTTCCCTGAATGTCAGCCTGGATGTGGAGGCATATCAGGACTCTATGAGCAAACTGACTTCAAAGGAAATAGTCAGGCTTTACCTTTAAGAAACTGAAAATGTGCATGAGAGCTATTTGGAGTAGAAATCTGGCTCAGGAGAAAAAGAATATGGACTGTGGAGTTAGAGAGATTTGGGTGAAAATGTCAGCTCAATCACTTATGAATTTTGTGACCTTACACAATTTTATTAACCTCTCTGAGCTTCAGTATATTAATTTGAAAAATAGAGATAATATCTACCTGCTCCCTAGAATTGTTGGGAAGATTGAATGAGGTAATATTTTCAAATACTGTATGTACATGAATGAGTGTGTGTGTGTGTGTGTGTGTGTGTGTGTGTGTGTGTGTGTGTGAAAGAGAGAGAGAGAGAGAGAGAGAATATGTGTACAGAGGAGGTTCTCTAAGGGAGAAAAGAGCAGGAAGAAAAAGATAAAAAGAAATTGCTTCTTACTCTTAAATAGACTTAGAAGGATATAGACACATAAATAAACACCCTAGTCACAATATAAAGTGGAAATTTACCAATTTATAAAATATGATACAGAAGAGGTGGTATGGAGGCAGGGAAAGATTCAAGAGTGGTATAAATTCACATTACAGAAGTTTGAAATCATGATATAAAATATTTATAAAGTTCTGTATCATACATTTTTATTTCTTTTTTTGCCTCCAGGGTTATTACTGGGATTCAGTGGCTTCATAATGACTCTGCTGCTCTAGGCAGTTATTTTTTTTTTCCTTTTGATTTTTTTTCTGATGGAGACAAACAGATGTGGAGAGAGGGCAGGAGAGAGGGAGAGGGAAAGAAAGACTCATTCAACACAGGTCCACTGCTCCTTCCAGGTGGGTATCCAGGGCTCAACCTGGAATATATATGCCTCAGAACCTTTATATACTTTGAAATGATGTCAGTTTCTTGAGTGTAAAGTACATTCAGACCTGTTTCTTTTTAGAGCTATCAGGCAAGGAGCACCGATGCTTTATTTACCCATAAGTATCGGGGCCTTGACACAGCAGCTGGGAAGTACTGATACCTCCTCCTGTTAATGTCTTCCTCACTGAAAAGTATGCAAGAATGTGCTGAACCATTGCATACACAGTTGGAAGCACAAGGACCCATGCCAGGGTCCATGTTCTGGCCTCTGGCTCCCCACCTACGGAGGGGGAGGGGGATGCTTCAGGAGTGCTGATGCAGGTCTGCAGATGTCTATCTTTCTCTCTCCCTCTCTATCACCCCCTCCTCTCTCAATTTATCTCCATCCTATCAAATAAAAAGAAAAAAAAATTGTGCAGGCACAGAGCCCCAGTGATAACTCTGGAGAGAGAGAGAGAGAGAGAGAGAGAGAGAGAGAGAGAGAGAGTGAAAGATTCCTGTGTCTCACTCACCAGGAAAGCTGCCTGACCAGGAAGATTCATAGGCCCTGCCAGGTACCAGATACAAAGAATGCTCCCCACAGTCAGGGAATTTTAACATAAGTATCTTGTCTGTCCTTTGACTCAGTTTCCACATTCCTCCATGTGAATGCTGACTTGACTAGGTTAATTGTTCTGTTTACTTGACTAACTTTTTTTTTAATTTTTTATTTAAGAAAGGATTAATGAACAAAAACATAAGGTAGGAGGGGTACAACTCCACACAATTCCCACCACCCAATCTCCATAACCCACCCCCTCCCATGATAGCTTTCCCATTCTCTAGCCCTCTGGGAGCATGGACCCAGGCTCACTGAGGATTGCAGAAGGGGCTAACTTTTAATATGCTTACAGCTAGGCTTCTTGTGTAATGGTGAGCTCCCAAGATTGGTGGGGGCAGCAGATGAAATGACAACAATGGCAATTATGATACTATGTCTGCATGCCATGCTCACCACATGCTAAATGTTGTTCTAAATGTCTTCGATGTGAATCAGTCTTGCTCCCTAAAGATCTTTGAGGTAGGCCGTGATTTTATCCTCATTTTGTAGACAAAGAAACTAAGAACAAATAGGTTAAGTAGTTTGTCTGGCATCACACAACAGAAGTAGGACCAAGTCTACATAGTCTACTCTGGAATCTCTATCTCCCATGTCTTGCTTCTCCTGTCACAGTCTCATAGGCACAGTGGGTGTCAAGAGCCTTGGGCCAATGGAGCAACTAAACCCAGCCAAGTATTTTTCTTTTCTTCTTTTTTTTTTTTGTGAGATCCTTTTCCCTGTAATAAGTAGCCCTGGCAGCACAGAATGATTGTATGTAGTTCCAGCAAAATTGGAGGGGACTCTGCTCTATTCAGCCTTGACTATCATTGCCCTGCTCTGCAAATGTCCTGGAGTTCAGTGTAAGAATCTCAGTTTCTGAAGTCACAATCCCATTCCAGTTCCTCTCTTATCCTTCAATCCATGCTGGTTCTGAAGTATCTGAGAACCAAGAACATATTATCTCCCTCTGCTTCTTTTGTTCCAGGGGAACAGGTTAGAGAAATACAAATAAAATAGATCCCGGTTCGAGTTCCTGACTCCCCACCTGCAGGGGGGTCACTTTACAAGTGGTGAAGTAGGTCTGCAGGTGTCCATCTTTCTCTTCCCCTCTCTGTCTTCCCCTCATCTCCGATTTCTCTGTCCAATCCAACAACAATGATAGCAATAATAATAACATCAACGATAAACAACAATGGCAACAAAAGGCAAAAAAAAGTCTCCAGGAGCAGTGGATTCGTAGTGCAGGCACCAGGCACCAAGCCCCAGCAATAACCCTTGAGGCCCAAAATAAATAAATAAATAAATAAATAAATAAATAAATAAATAATATTTAAAATTATGTGTACACTCTCTACTGTTAGTCTAAGTATAATGACAAGCCATTTAGAAAGACCAGGTAGTTGTGATAACATCTGTGTATAGTATCTGAAATTCTGTTAGACATAGGTGCTAGGTATTCTCTAGTGTATCACTGGTGGAAATATTGCCTACAAGTTTGAGGATTGTCAGTGACAAAAAGTGCATCTATTAAATAAAAAGTAGAATTTAACTGTTTAATTTTTGCCAGATCATCTCAAGGAACTCAGGACTGGATCTCTGGCTAAAACCAGGTATGACTTGGGTTTTGTTGTCCAGCTCATATTTTCAAGTCCTCTCTATACCTCCATGATATATCTTCATTGTTTCGTTTGCTTGCTTGCTTTTTCACCAGACCGAATAATATATCTGCTTCCTAGGGTCACACAGAGGAGCATAATGCTATCTAATTTCCTCATCCCAACCTGCCCCTCAGCTATGAATCTTCTTGCTAAAAGACAGCCTGATGGATCCCAGGTTCAAACCTTGAATTCATTCATTAAGTCTAAAGAAAGAAACCACTGTAGCAGCGTAGTGACTCTTAAACCTATGTGAAGGATAAACAGGCTCAAGGTAATTATAAGAGCATGGTGTCAACCTACAAAAGCCAGATAAGGACAAGAGACCAGTATATGTTAATAGTGGCTCTTTTGGTCACTACCAGGCCACCCCATCATCCGAGACACTAGTCAGGGAAGCCTGGAATTCCCATGCAGATATGATGGGCCTAGACCTCTAAGAGATCCCTCGCTCCACATTTGCTGTTCATCTCCATCAGGAACAACATCATGGACTGTCATGTGGACCACTACAGAACCTTGCCCTCTATGGGGAACAACATCATGGACCACTACAGAACCTTTCCCTCTATGGGGAACAACATTGGTGGGACTGTCCCACTATCTAAAGGGAGGATGGGTCAAAATACTCTGCCACTTGAGGAAGACGGGTCCTGAAATGAGTGCAGCCTAGAATGTTCCCAGCTGTGGCCATGGGACGCAAGCTCAGACCTACATGAATGCAGAGGTTAAATACGCTCCTGTGCTGAATATGTGGCCCAGATCAGATTAATGGGATTTAAAATTGACAGTATTTATGTAATTGTCCCATATTTTGGAACAACTTTCTTCCCTGATGGAATTTTCTAGTCCTACATCCAACTCTGACACCATCTCCCCAGACAATACCTGTAGCCCTCCTACATGTTGGGTGTCAGGATCAGACAAAAATTTTCTAAGTTATGGGCCCCTTGAAATGTACCTAAAATAGACTTTATAGTGTTTACCAAAATGGAGATCCCACATCTCATCTGCTATATTCTTACCTTTAGATTCATGATTATTAAACAGTTTACTCTGATATATATCTTAAATTTTTTCAGCTGTCAAGTTGCAGATGCTCCCATGATGCCAACCTAACTTCCCTGGGATGATGACCTCACCAATGTGCCCTGGAACCACTCCTTTCCAGAGCCCTACTCCACTAGGTAAAAATAGAAACAGCTTGGGAGTATGGACCAACCTATCAACTCCCATGTTCAGTGGGGAAGCAATTACAGAAGCCAGACCTTCCACCTTCTGCATCCCACAATGACCCTGGGTCCATGATCCCAAAGGGATAAAGAATAGGAAAGCTTTCAAGGGAAGGGGATGGGATATGGAACTCTGATGGTGGAAATTGTGTGGGACTGTACACCTCTTATCCTATGGTCTTCTCGATCATTATTAAATAAATGAAAAAAAAAAGAAAAGAAAGGAAAAGATAATAGAAGATGCTGTACACAAGTTGCAGACATTACTATGATGCCATCCTGACTTCCCTGGTCAGACAATATCACCAATGTGTCCCAGGTCTCACGTCTCCAGAGCCCACCCGACAAGGGAAAAGAAAGAAACAGGCTAGGGGTATGGATCCACCTGCCAATGCCCATGCCCAGTGGGGAAGCAATTACAGAAGCTAGACCTTTCACCTTCTGTACCCCATAAAGAATTTTACCCCAGAGGGATAAAGAAATAGGGAAGTTTCCAATGGAGAGGATGGAACTTGGAACTCTGATGGGGGCAACCATAAAGAATTGTACCCCTGTTATCTTACAATCTTGTTAATTATTATCAAATCACTAAGAAAAAATTTAAATAGAAAATGGTGTCCAATGAGACAATTCCATTGAAGTTTAAAAGTAACCACTATATGGATTAGTGTACTGAGCAATGTCTCCGGTAAGATAAAGTGTGGCAAGGGTCTTTGTTGTACACGATAAAGAAGCTACAGGCACCATTCTTGGCTGACATGTGCTAGTATCTATATGACAGCTAGCCTCTCATAGTTAATACCTACTACACACTCATTGTCTGCCAAGAGCATTTGGTGGTCACAGAACTTCTTGTAATTATGTCTATTTTAGAGTTGAACGAACTCAGCTTGAGAGAAAGGAAGCAACCCGTTAAAAGTTTTTATAGAGCTAGTAAATTGTGGATTTGGAATTTAAATGTGGTTCTGTTGGCATGAGCCCTCTTGTCACTAAGACACTCTTCATAATTGAGAAAGTATGTACTGTGCACCAACCAAGCTAGACTCCAAGTGGAAAGATTCCAAGTGCACATAAGAAAAATGTGTGGCCTGGGAGGTGCTGCAGGGGTAAGGCATTGGATTGTCAAACATGAGGTGCTGAGTTTCATGCCCAGCATGGCATGTACCAAAGCAATGCTCTGTTTCTCCCCTACCCCTCTCTTTCTCTTGATCCAATTAAATAAAAATAAGATCTTTTTGAAAAGATGAAAAATGTAAACTAGAGCCACTGATCTTGCAAATAAATCATTGCAACATTTTCTGATTTGATAGGACAGAGAGAAATTAAGAGGGGAGGGGAGATAGATAGAGAGAGAGAGAGAAGAGACACCTGCATTGCTATTTCACCTCATGAATCTGCCCCCCTGTAGGTAGTGACCAGGGGCTTGAGCCCAGGTTCTTGCACATAGTTATGTGTGTGTTGTCCCAGGTGAACCACCACCCAACTCTAACATCATTGTGCCTTAGATCCCCTCACCCACTCAAAGGGAACTTATGCTACACACCACGAACCTGAAATGATTCCAGATGGAGTTTTGGAACAGATATACAGCTGGCTATCCGCAAACTCCCAGAAGAATCCTATACTACAAGTCTTTCTCACTTTGGCTTTTCAGAGAGGTCTTCCAAGTTCCCAGACTCAGGAGATAACACTATGACATTGTCTCATATCTGAGTCTATGTGATTCCATCCATGGCTTGAAAAGCATTGATAGGTCAGAATTCTGAGCTCACAGAATGACTACACTGAGGTGTTGTTTCTCTTTCTATTTTATAAATGAGAAAAGGGGAACACTGAGATATTTCATCTCACCTATCAAAGCCCATAATCACACACACAGCTCACATAAATAAACACACAGGAGACACAGAAAGCCTCAGTACGTAGTATAGATAAGCAGTGCTGAAGGGTTTCATAAAGAGGGCCTATCTTCACCAGCCTGATTCTCCTTGTATTCAGAAGTCTCCTCTCTCTCTCTCTCTCCCTCTCTCTCTCTCTCTCTCTCTCTCTCTCTCTCCTTCTCTCTCTCTCTCTCTCTCCCTCTCTATCTCTCTCTCTCTTGTGCAGCTACACATCAGATTATCCTCGGGATGTTTGTTTTCATGTACATTTTTTCCTTCAGACCTTGTCTTCTTCACCATGACATTTGCAACATCTAATATAGTGACAGCATACAGTAGTTCAAGAAACACTCAACATGGAAGGGATAGATGGAGGGGGGGAAAAGAAGAGCAGGAAGGAAGAAAAGAAGAAGGGTAGGAAGGATGGAAGGAAGGAAGATGGAAAGAAGGAAGGAGGGAAGGGAAGAAGAGAGATATGAAGAGAGGAGATGGGGGGAAGTAAACAGAGTGGAAAAAAACATGAGAAAGGGAATGAGGGGAGAGAGAGAGAAGTTCGGAAGGCTTGGAAGACCAACACAGTCCACCTGTCCTAACATTAAAGCATATTTTTCAAGCCGCCCATCTATCACCTAGATGAGAACACCTGGAGACTGTTAATTTTGTTAAGAAGAAGACAGTTCTGTGGTCACTGATTTTATAATCCTGGAACAGGGAAGAACAAAGCCCTTTCTGAAAGTCCCTCAAGGCAAAGCACCTGGCTTCTTCCTCCTCTGAGCCTGGGAACCCTAACCCCTTCCTAGACCAACACAGAGACGACGAGAGGACAGAGACAATGATGATTTATGACATAGTCTCAGCTCAATGAGGAGGAGATGGTCCTAGTTCTGCCAATTAATTTCCATTTCTCTTGTAGCTTCAACTGCTATCTTAAGAAAAACATGAGCCTACAAAGCAGACATTCTGACCCTCACCAAGAAAACAGTGTTAATTGTGTGTCTTTGGGCCATGGGGTTTCAGCAGTGTAAATTGAAAAAGGCAAACCCAACTGGAGGGAAATTTAAATGAAAAATGGAAAGGAGAATTAATATTTATCTTAGAAAAAAAAAAGACAACACTACCACAACTACTCTCCTCATTATGAAGATTATATAACCAGAAGGGGAAAATGAATTGTTGGAAGCACCTCAAAATAGCTGAGATGCCTAGATACTAATGAGGAAAGTGATGTTGATTAATGAACAGCCCACAGGCAAGGAATAGAAAATATTCCTTCCTTCTGCCTTCTCATCAGCCAAGGGACAGCTAGTCTACCTGGGTCCCCAGGCAGCAGGGGAATGCAGTCTCCTGGGTCTGCTGCTGGCTTGGGGTTGTGTGGTTTGTTCTTTCAATTGTTCTGACAAACAAATTGGCCTCTATGAGTTAGGCTGCATTCGTTTAGAAATCTACATCTTACCAGTCTCTCTGACCTTAAATGTACAGGACTCCAATATTATGAGTAGCCCACAGCTAATCTTTCGCAGGATCTTACAAAAGTTTAGGTAAATGCCATTATTGACATTACTTCTTTAACTTCTGAATTGCTTAGTGCATGTTCTCACAGCTCTCTGGCTGCATGATGGACTATTCCATTAGCAGTCTACTAGGATCATGCATGCCCATTTCTACAGAGCAGATTCCAAGTCGCAGAGAGAAGGAAGTCCTTTCACAAGAGAGAAGGGAGGTCTTATTGATTGACTAGTCAGCTTCCCAGTAGCTCTGGCTTGAAGACAGTATATGTCCAGGTCAAGGGATTCCATTTGACTTGCCACTAAGTCACACAAAGTTAGGAGCCATACAAGAATGAGAAGGGGATACTTTCTTCTCTGCCCAAATTATAGCAAAATAGACTTCCTAGCTTCTTCCAACATGAAAACCCCCAAATCTCACCTGCTATATTCTTACCTTTAGGTTCCCGATTATTAAACTTTTTTTTTTCTGCTTTGTATCTTAATGCTTTCCAGCCACCAAGTTGCAGACGCAACCATGATGCCAACTTGACTTCACTGGGCAAATGACCTCACCCATGTGTCCTGGCACCCCACCTCTCTAGGGCCCTGCACCACTAGGGAAATATAGAAATAGCCCAGGGGTATGGGTCAAACTGAAAACACCCATATCCAACAGAAAAGCAATTACAGAAATCAGACCTCCCACCTTCTGCGATTCATAAAGACCTTTGCTCCATACACTCAGAGGGATAAAGAACAGGGAACCTTTCAGTGGAGGGGATGGGATATGGAACTCTGGTGGTGGGGATTTTATGGAATTGTACCCTCTTCTCCTACAATCTTGTTGATCATAAGTAAACCACTAAAATTTTTTTAAAAAATGAGTACATGTGACCATGTAGAAGGACCCAGGTTCAAGCCCCTGGTCCGCTCTTATAGGAGAAAAGATTTATGATCAGTGAAGCAGTGTCACAGGTCTCTCTCTCTCTCCCCCTCCCCCTCCCCTCCCTCCTCCCCCTCCCCTCCTCTCCCCCCTCCCTCTCCCTCTCCCGGTTCCCTCTCAGTTTCTCTGTCTTATCATAATAAATAAAGTAATTAAAAATGTGCACCACACATAAAAAAATAGCTTCTTCTGCCTGATATTAATCTACCCACTGGACATTCCTTGTCTCTTTCTGTGCAAACACAGGGCTTGCTCTGAATGATCAAAAGTCACACTCTTATTTGCTGCCCAGCTCTGGGCCTTGCCACCTGAGCTCAGTACCAGGTGACCTTTCCAAGATCGATGTTTTCTATTGCTCATGAGACAGAGGTCCATACAATGGAAGAATGACTTACAGAAGAAAGCAAGCCTAAGTGACTTGTGGGATTTCCCTCTTTGGTTAAGAGTACCATCTTGGGAAAAGCAGGTTAAATGAGGTCTGAAGATTGCACAGCTTTGAAGCCCAGCTTTAGAAAACAGTGCGATTACAACAGCACCTGTTTGCATGAAAGTAACCACTTGCTTGTAAGGACAGAGTATATTATACTGTGAAAACAACAACCACAACAACAAAAACTGGAAAATGACTTTCAGAACATAGGACTAGGGAAAAAAGATCGCATAATATTTATACCCATTAGCAAGTGCCCAATCATATTTTGGCAGTAGATGTTCTCAATGTGTTGAGGAATATGTGCCAAGAACTTTGTACAATTATTTACAAGGGAGTGGCGAGAATGAAATGGGCAGGATAGCTCATTTGTGCTGGTGTGAGTTTCTCCCCAAGTGTACAAGGGGGCGACAGATGTGGGCCTTGAAGCCTCCTGGCAACATGATACATATCATCTCAATGGAGTGGCAGGGCATTCCTGGAATCCATGCTTATAACTGGGCAGTCAGCTAAAACTGACCTCTGGAAAAAATATGACTGTCAGCTACAAACTCACTGCAGTCTTGAGGGGCCTTCCCCTCCTCTTAGCCCCCCCCCAAATATCTGCAGTTATTCCAACAAGGCAAGAGGATGTGATTGAAGAAACTAGGGAGCAAGGGAAAGTGATCTTAACTAATCATCATTAAAATAACCTAATTTTGCAAAAATGAAAGATAAAATCTTTTGGTAGTCCTGGACATGGTGCAGTGGACTCTTGAACATGAGGTCCCAACCTCAATTCCCAGCAGCACATTCGGTTCTTTGGCATTCTCCTCCTATATTTCTAATAATAATTAAAAAAAAACACTTTTGGACATATTGCCAAGACCTCTCTTCTTGTAAACATGAAACTTGAAGTTTAGATTTTATTATCTTTCAGAAAGCCAGGCCTTAACTTCATTCTTAGACTCCCTGCTCTACTCCCAGGGGAGCAAGAAAAGAAGTCTAGACATTATCATCTCTAAAACAACTGGGATTGGCATCCTCTAAAGCAACCGGACCCTAATCACAGGTGAAGCAGATGCTCAGCTTCCAGCCTGTCTGAGCCAAGCGGACACTGAATACATTTGATCACTCACCATCCTTATTGCAATCCTGATGTACCACCAGTCTGATTTTCAAAGCACTTTCCTAGGATCCAGTAAGGCCACTTGTACCTCTCACAACCACACTTTGTCTCCTAAGATGAGTATCTGGGAGTGCCTGGCTAGTGTCTAAATTATTCAGTCCACACTCGAATCCTTGACATCTGAAGACCAGGCTGCATACATAATAGAGAGACAAGTGCATGAAGTAGAGCCCTAAGTTTCTAGCTTCCACATAGGATGCATTACCCTACTATGAACAAATATTGGAATGTGGACTGCAATTTCATGGCCTAACTTCTCAACCTCACAGTACCCTCACTGTGAATGGTAGTTTCATTAAAAAACAGAAGATGTAACCAGTCAACAACTGCATAGATTCTGTTTCATTTCTATCTTTAGTTGACATGATTCTCACCAGACTCACAAGAAACACTACAGGAGACTGTGCAATTAAGACCATATATTTTACAAAAGATCAATGAAAGTAAATGTTGGTTCTTCAAAAGAGAGAACAAAATTGACAAACCTTTAGCCAGACTCACAAAACAAAAAGGGAGAAGAACCAAATAAATAGGATCATAAATGAAAGAGGAGATACCACAATGGACATTGCAGAAATCCAACATATCATGTGAGGCTTCTATGAACAACTATATTCCACCAAGCTAGAGAACCTGGAAGAAATGGACAATTTCCTAGATACCTTCAAACTTCCAAAATTAAGGAAAGAGGAACTAGATAACACAAACAGGCCCATCACAGCTAATGAAATTGAAACAGTTATCAAAAACCTTCCGAAGAATAAAAGTCCTGGACCAAATGGTTTTACAAATAAATTCTACAGAACCTTCAAAGAAAAACTAATACCTCTACTTTTAAAAGTCTTCCAGAAGATTGAAGACACTGGAATACTCCCTGCCAGCTTCTATAAAGCCAACATCACTCTGATACCAAAAGGAGACAGGGACACAGCCGAAAAAGAAAACTACAGACCAGTAACTCTGATGAACATAGATGTTAAAATACTGAACAAAACTCTAGCCAACTGGATACAGCAGTGTACTAAAAAGATTGTTCATCATGACCAAGTGGGATTTATCCCAGGCATGCAAGTTTGGTTTCAAATCAATCAACATGATCCACCACATCAATAAAAGCAAGACCAAAAACCACATGGTCATATAAATAAATGCAGAGAAAGCCTTTGACAAAATACAACATCCTTTCAGGATCAAAACACTACAAAAAATAGGAATAGATGGAAAATTCCAGAAGATAGTAGAATCTATATATAGCAAACCTACAGCCAACATCATACTCAATGGTGAAAAACTGGAAGGGTTTCCCCTCAGATCAGGTACTAGACATGGATGCCCATTATCACCATTACTATTCAAAATAGTATTGGAAGTTCTTGCCATAGCAATCAGGCAGGAGCAAGGAATTAAAGGGATACAGATTGGAAGAGAAGAAGTCAGACTCTCCCTATTTGCAGATGACATGATAATATACACAGAAAAACCTAAGGAATCCAGCAAGAAGATTTTGGGAATCATCAGGCAATACAGTAAGATGTCAGGCTACAAAATTAACATTCAAAAGTCAGTGGCATTCCTCTATGAAAACACTAAGTTAGAAGAAGTTGAAATACGGCAATCAATTCCTTTTACTATAGCAACAAAAACAATAAAATATCTAAGAATAAACCTAACCAAAGAAGTGAAAGACTTGTATATGGAAAATTATGAGTCACTACTCAAGGAAATTGAAAAAGTCACAAAGAAGTGGAAAGATACTCCATGTTCATGGGTTGGAAGATTTAACACCATCAAAATGAATATACTCCCTAGAGCCATGTATAAATTTAATGTTATCCCCATCAAGATCCCAAACACATTTTTAGGAGAATAGAACAAATGCTGTATATGTTTATCTGGAACCAGAAAAGACCTAGAATTGCCTAAAAAAATCTTGAGAAGAATAAAATGGGAGGCATCACACTCTGAGATCCTGGTTCTCGCACTTTTTCCGTCTCCCCAACCCCTATCCTACATACTTCCTCTTCTGCTTCAGGAGATATAAAGGAATCCAATTACAAAGAAGACTAAGGCAAGCATAAACCTACGGGACTACATCAAATTAAAAAGCTACTGGACAGCAAAAGAAACCACTACTCAAACCAAAAGACCCCTCACAGAATGGGAAAATATCTTTACATGCCATACATCAGACAGGAGGCTAATACCAAAATATATAAAGAGCTTACCAAACTCAACAACAAGAAAACAAATAACCCCATCCAAAAATGGGGAGATGACATGGACAGAATATTCACCACAGAAGAGATCCAAAAGGTTGAGAAACACATGAAAAAATGGTCCAAGTCTCTGATTGTCAGAGAATACAAATAAAGACCAACAATGAGATATCACTTCACTCCTGTGAGAATGTCATACATCAGAAAAGATAGCAGCAGCAAATGCTGGAGAGGTTGTGGGGTCAAAGGAACCCTCTTGCACTGCTAGTGGGAATGTAAATTGGTCCAACCTCTGTGAACTCTCAGAAGGCTAGAAATGGACCTACCCTATGATCCTGCAATTCCTCTCCTGGGGATATATCCTAAGGAACCCAACGCACCCATCCAAAAATGTTTGTGTACACCTATGTTCACAGCAGCATGATTTGTAATAGCCAAAACCTGGAAGCAACCCATGTGTTCAACAACAGACGAGTGGCTGACCAAGTTGTGGTATATATACACAACGGAATACTACTCAGCTATTAAAAATGGTGACTTCACCATTTTCACCCGATCTTGGATGGACCTGAAAAATCCATGTTAAGTAAAATAAGTCAGAAACAGAAGGATGAATATGGGATGATCTTACTCTCAGGAAGAAGCTGGAAAACAAGATCAGAAGAGAAAACACAGGTAGAATCTGAAGTGGAATTGGTGTATTCAACCAAAGTAAAAGACTGTGGGGTGGGTCGGGGGGAGAAGACAGGTCCAAAAAGGATGACAGAGGACCTAGTGGTGGTTGTATTCTTATATGGAAAACTGGGAAATGTTATGCATGTGCAAACGATTGTATTTACTGTCCAATGCAAATTATTAATTCCCCAATAAAGAAATTATTTAAAAGACCACAAATTTTAATATATAGAGTAAAAAGAGGCAGAATAAAATCACTCTCTTTTGTACCAAATACTCCAACTTACTGAACTTTTAACTTTTAAAGACATTTTACTGACGTATACAAATAGTCTGTCAATTATATGTGCCTTGTTCAAAAATTGTATAAAGATAGTTATTTTCATTTCCTTCTCTCCATAGTAACCAAGACTAGCTTGAATGAAAAAGCCAATAAACGAAACTATATAATCTATAACCAGACCTAAATCCTGGTAAGCAGCTTGAGTAGCTCTAGTTTGTCTTTTAAAACCTGATTACAAAAAGACTCCACATGAGAGTCATTTTGGTTTGGTACCTAAAATGGTAATCCTATCTTTTCAAATCCAAGAAGCAATCAATATTATTATTTTATTTTAACTTCATCATGTTTTTCATGGAGGACACCAGGTAATGTGTTGTTCTCTGTATGATTTTCAACTTGCTCATTGATTTTTGAGCAGAATCCATAGGGGAACAGCAACTTCACAGTATTTTTTTGTTTATTAATTCAAAAAGTAAATAATTTTCCCTTTAATGAATGATTTTATAATAGAGGTTCTATAACCTGAGGGTGGGGAGAAACAGAAAGGAAGCCATGGTGTTCTGCATCCTGATAAAGCTCTCTAGACACAAAAGGAAATTACATCTCTAATCTCAAAATCTGATTAAATATGAAAAGAGGGGTTTGAGAAAGCTTCACATAATTTTGAGCAACTCTTGTGAGGATGGCCTTTGAGTTCCACATCACAGGGTTCTTAGTTTGGATTCCGTATTTCTTTTACAAACATGAACCTGTACTTTACTTAAGTTGATCAAATTCAGTTAGAGATATCGAAAAGGCTTGAGTTTTTATGTCTTTTTTCACTGTTTGTGTTATTTTGATGGAAATAGAAAGCAGAAATTTCAAGCTAGTGAAAAACAATTAAGAAACCTACAGAGCAGAGCTTGAAAATCAATTTGTTTGCTCAGGTGTCTGGTCAAATTCCACTAAGGCAACTCTCCAAGAGACTACTCTCAGCTTGCTGTCACTCTCTCCTCCTGCTAGCAAGTTTTAAACTGAGGTTCCCTTTCATTTTCATTGGGGCCTCTTCTTTGACAAATATGTAGTTCAGATGGCTTTGGAATTCTCATCTGCATCTATTCTATGTGCCTTGATGACTGACTTCCAATTCAATTTCATTCATTGGCTCATTCCATTAATACATACTTATTGGCTCAAGGAGATATCCAGAATTACATGCCTGGGATTCCAAATATGTCAGCCTCAATCTTTGGCACTAGTAAGCTTCTCTCTCTCTCTCTCTCTCTCCCTCTTTCTCTCTCTCTGCCTCATAACAAGAAATGGATCTTTAAAAATTCAAATATTTATAAAGAATCTACTAAGTACGAGATACTATACCACTAGGTATTGCATAGACAGACCACAATCTGTAAATGTTTCCAAGCTGTTGCATTGAATCACATCAAAGGGCCACTTTTATAGATGAAAAATGGCCTAGTTATCAACAGTCTGATTTCGTTTTTGCCCACATTGTGGAAACATCTGATAAATACAATTGCTCAGTGTCTTGCTAGTGTACCGGAAGCTCTTCTAAGGTTAGACATACTGGCCTTATGAGACTCACTGGTTTGGGTGGACTCCTTGCCTCTTATGCTGTCCTTGAAAACTGAAGTTCAAGGTTCTCTGATATCAACACAGAAGCTGTAGTCAAGGAGAGAAAGTCACAGCTGATGACTTCTTAATCACTAGGATTGCCATGGGGTCTCTGGGTGCTTGCCTGAAGAATCCACAACTTCTGGCAGCCATTTTTTCTCTTTTTAATACAGATAAAAGCTGAGAAAAGAGAGAGAGAGAGAGAGAGAGAGAGAGAGAGAGATTGAGTCTTGTAGCACTGCTTCACCATTTGTGAAGCTTCAGGAGTCCCCACAGGTGGAGACCAGAAGCCTGAACCCAGGTCCTTGCACACACTGGCATGTGTGCTCTACCAGACTACCCACTGCCCTGCCCTGAATCCTGACTTTCTTATTGGGTCATTGATCATTCTTTATTCCAGGGCATTAGTTATGTTTAACAAGAGATGGATATACAACTGATTCATTTCATAATATCTGAGATATAAGTAAACCACTGGGAATATTTTCATTATCTTCTTCACCTCACTGGCAACTGAGAAGCTGGAATGTTCTTTGTTCTTATGGTCATGGCTTTTAGCATGGGATTCCTCATTACAGTACTGTGAAATCTGTGAAATGGAGTTCTCCTGCGGCGTGAGGTATCCCATGGCTTGTCTATGTGAGAACGTCTGTGAAGTTCTTGAGAGTCACATATAACCACAAACCTTTGGAGGAATGCTGTGTATGGCACTGAGAGGCTTTTCTGAGAAAGACAGCAAGTATGGTTTTGGTGGCTGGGAAAATGATTCAACTGGAAAAGCACTGGATTTGTATGCCCAGGGCTCTGGGTTAGCTCCCCATAGTGGTGTTCTCTCTATCTCTCAATTTCTGCATTTCTCCTTCTCCCTCTCCCTCCCCCTGTCTCCTCTCTGCCATATATATAAATAAAAACTGAATAGTTTAAAATATATGATTTCACAGAATTACAGATATTTAAAGTGTCATGTAGTACTGAAGCCATGGATAAGAGCCCTAAGGCTGCAGTAAAGTGATTCTTCCACTTATCAACCAGGCACAGTTCATAACATCATTCACCCAAGCCTCAGTTTCCCACATACAAAATGAAGCTCTACTAACACATAGACTGTTAAATGAGAGATCATATGTGAATGTGTCTTGTCAACATTGAGATGTAGGAAGGCAGTTTTCAGAATGAGGAAATATAATCAAAGAATAGAAAAAAAAATTTCATCCCAGAAATTAAAGGCAGACTTCTCAGATAGCTAGGCAAAAGATTTCTAGACTGCTGAGCAAGAGAAGATCAATGCACTTCAGTGTGAATTCAAAGCACGGCACAGAACCTGTATTCATGCCCTGCTGGAAGTTCAGAGCTTACAATGCACCATGGCAAAGTGGGAGCATGCCAAATGAAGGGCACACTGGTTTGCTAACAAAACAGCTTGAGTTCACACCCTGGCTCCACTGCCTCCTAACAGTGTGAGCTTGGGCAAGTTAAAGCCCTTAGTAGAGCCTGTGCCTTCATCTCTCTACAGGTGGTGGGAGTACATGTGGATTAAACACACTCACATTTGCAGAATGTTGGCATGGCTAAGCGAATGGGTAGATGTAAATTTCCTTCCTCCATTGTGTACGTGGAGTCCTCACATCCATCATGTAGCCTGCAGTTCTGTTGTTCTCCTCGTAAAGAGAAACCTTCCCTATCCAGACAAACACGCAGGCATAGGGAGAAAAATGATGGCACAGGTCTTGAGAATTTCCAGCCCATCATTGGTGCCTCCATTGTAGTAGATCAGGGCCGTGAAACGCTGGTCAGAGTGGGTGATCATTTCAAATGGGACGATCAAATGCTACCTTTGTGGATGGACTGAAAGCATTTAGGCTAGTAAATGTGCTATCCAGATGTTCAGGTGACTGAACCCCTGCCCCCAAATCTCCTAACTAATGGCCCAAAGGCCTAAAGTAGCTGGGTTCTCATCATCTGACAACACATATTTTATCAAGCGCTCTTTGTTTACATAGCTGCATGAGTATCACCATCACTGCAGAATATGATATCCTCCATGTAATGAGCTGGCAGTATTGGTCTGAGAACCAGATTACGCCCTATGACAGGAGAGTCTATGACAGATAGTCTAGTAAATATATGTTAGTTGGTCCAACAAGATAAAAACCAAAATCAACTTCTGCTTGTTTAGTTAAGATGATTATCACATCTTTATCGGCAAGTACAGAGAACAGGAAATTTGCCAAGATCCTTGCCAGGTGACATGGAATGTGTTTCCAGTGTCAGTGAAGCAACACCTGCTTTTGGACTTGACAGAGTTTAAGATAACCCATTGTCATTGACTAAGATCAATCTGTCTTCAGCATGATTCAAAGGAACAGACTCAAAGTTTATTAGAAATCACAACCTTTGCATTTTTTCCAGGTCCTTAGTGGAGATGGTCTCTAAAGTCTCTTCAGAGACTCTTATTTTTTAATTTTTTTGATCACTGTATTATTTTTATGCCATTCAATTTTGCTATGCAGCAAATCCTTGAATAACATCATTTCTTTTTTTATTATTATTATTACTTAAGAAAGGAGACATTAACAAAACCATAGGATAAGAGGGTGTTGTTTTCGCCGGGCTGGCTTCACGGGCTGGTAACAGACGACCAGTGCCTCATGGTTGAGCTGTGGTTGAGCTGTATGCAGTATCTCTTTATTCATGCAGGATGCAGCACAATCTAAGCCAAGCGAAGCTAAAACTAACAACTAACTAAGACGAACAATGTTGTCTTTATATATACTTCCCAAGTAGGGTGTGAACAGGATGTGACGCAGAGAGGGTGGAGAGAAAAGTGACTGGTGAAAATCAGGGTGTGACAAGGAGAGGATCAGGCTGTGACAAGGAGAGGGGGTGGAGCAGGTGAGAATTCTACCACTAAACCACCAATGCCCTGGAGGGAAGGCGGTGCAAGCGTCAACCCGGCTTTGACCTAGCACGTTATGATTGGGCCCTCCTCAATCGCTATCGAACAGGCCATGGCCGGTGCCGCTATGTTCCATCGCTGGGGAACCAGAGACGACCCGAACTGCCCCTGCGGCTACAGACAGACTATGACCCACATAGTCAACGACTGCCACCTCTCCAGATTCAAAGGAGGTCTCGAAACTTTACATCAGGCTCAACCTGACGCTGTTGACTGGCTACAGAAGAAGGGCAAATGCTAGAAGAAGAAGAAGAGGTTATATAAATAGAATGAAGTGGTTATGTAAATAAAATAGTGTAAATAAAATAGTGTTAAGCAGGGGGGATTTAAACCAAATGAAACAGAAGGGGTTTTTAAAAGCATACTAACAAGAGGGGTAAAGTTCCACACAATTCCCACCACCCGATCTCCATATCCCATCCCCTTCCCTGATAGCTTTCCCATTCACTATCCCTCTGAGAGTATGGACCCAGGGTCCTTCTCGGTTGCAGAAGGTGGAAGGTCTGGCTTTTGTAATTGCTTCCCCCGCTGAATGGAAACAACTGCAATTCTGTTATAGTCTTAGCCAGAGCTTATAGGTCTCACTGTGATCTCTCTCCTCTCACTCCCTCTCTCTCTCTCTCTCTCTCTCTCATAAAGTGTCAAAATCCTTACAGATCATTTACAACATCACTGTGTATTTAAATCAATCCCAGTGGTTCTGCCCCTTCTGGTTCTCCCTAAATGAAGAAAATACAGATGGTAGTGGCAGGGCAAGAAGCCACACCTTGCTCATTTCTTTCTTTTTAAGTTTCTTTATTGTGAAATTAACGGTTTACATTCAACAGTAAATACAATAGTTTGTACATGCATAACATTTCCCAGTTTTCCATATAACAATAAAATGCCCACTAGGCCCTCTGTCATCCTTCCACACCTTGCTCATTTCTAATACTGATTCCAGGTGCCTTTCACTGAACCACCACCACCTCCAACCATCATAAGCCAAGTCCATGTAACTGGAAGGCGTTGGAAATTTAAAATAGCATTCTGGTTGGTCATCACCCTCCCTCTGGGGAAAATGGAGAGAGAGAAGTAACACAGAGCTTTGAGATAGTAAAATGATTGAGTGCCTGGTCCACCATGGTGCAATTTAAGAAACTAGAGTCAGCCTGCAGAGGAGGTCTCTGGGAAAGACATGCATCCAGGAGCTTACTTCACTTTGGCCCATTCAGCACTTTCAGCTGAAAAAAAATTGCATAATAAAGACAAGAGGGGTGTTGATCTGATTTGCAGATGACAGGAGGCTGGGCCAGCAAGCAAATTTGCTAGAGTGATGGAATCAAGAATCCAGGAGATTGGCAAGATGGATAATGCTTGGAAACTAACAAGATGAACCTGTATATGTGTGTGTGTGTGTGTGTGTGTGTGTGTGTGTGTGTGTGTGTGTGTGTGTGTGTGTGTGTGTGGAGAGGGAGGGTTTGTGGGGGATGGTGATCAGGTTCCAGCTTCTACAGTTCCTGCCCTGGGTGAGTGCTGGTGTCCACACCCTCCTGCCACTGAAGCTGAGTCCTGAGCCCAATGTGGGCACAAGCTTGCAATGGTGACAGTATGTCAAGGGAATGCTCAAAGCAATACACAAATACAACTACTGAGAGAGACTCAGCTAAACAGTAGATTTTGTGAAAAAGGGCTTTGGTTATAATACCTTGTTGATAAAATATTATTATTATTATTATTATTATTATTATTATTATTATTATTAATCAGTAGGGTTAATGCTTGGGCTCAGTGCCAGCACATGAATCCGCAGCTCCTGGTGGCCGTTTTCTCCTTTTTAAAAGGTTTTATTTTTTTCTTTCTACTTTCTATTAGTGGACAGAAAGAAATTAAGGGGTGTGGTGGGGTGGAGAGAGAAAGAGAGACACATGCTTCATCACGTGGGAAGCTCCCCACCTACCCTCACCCCTTGTAGGTGGGGAGTGAAGACTCCAACACACGAACACAGCTCCTTGTGCACAGTAACAGATGAGCTTAACTAGATACTTCAATATCTGGACCCCCTTTCTTTTTTGTTTATTTATTTTGCACAGAGACAGAGAAATTGAGAGGTAAGAAGGAGGGAAGGAGAGAGAGAGAGACCTGCAGCACTGCTTCACCATTTATGAAAGGCTTTCCCTGCAGGTGGCGACTAGGGCCTTGAAATGACGTCTCTGCACACATTTTTTGGGGGTGAGCCATTGCCTGGCCCCCACAATAACTTTTTTAAAAAAAGATTTACTTATTTTTATAAGAAAGACTGGGAAATGGAATGGGGGGACATTGGTGCACCTAGTTAAGCACTCATTACCATGTGCAAAAACCCAAGTTCAAGTCCTACTCCCCACCTGTGGTGGTGGAGGCAGTTTCACAAGCAATGAAACAAGTACTCTGTCTTCCTCTCTCCCTCACAAATGCTCTCTGCCCCATCAAATAAAGAAGAAAAGTTAAAGGGGGGCAGGGGATAGGTTGGATGGCCACCTGGAGCGGCAGAGCCCTATCATGTGACCTTTTGACCTTTTGACACCTTTTGTGTCTGCTTGTCTTTCAGCTAAGATCAGAAAGATTGTAGAATGGTGCTGTCCATATTTAAATAAGCTTGTGAACTGTCTCTGCATCGTACCAGATGTGGGTGGTCACTCAGCAGGTCTGGGGAAGGTCCTGAGAATCTTCCTTTCCAACAAGCTCACAGGAAAACAAAGGCTCCAAGTCTAGTCACCATGTTTCATGGATCCAGACTGGAGAACTCGTCCGCGGGGTGGGGAGGAAAGGAATGTGATCTCTTCTATTCTTTTTTTATATTTATTTATTTATTTATATTTATAAAACTCATTCCCTCTTGTTGCCTTTGTTGTTTAATTGTTGTAGTTATTATTGTTGTCATCATTGTTGGATAGGACAGAGAGAAATGGAGAGAGGAGAGGAAGACAGAGAGGGGGAGAGAAAGACAGACACCTGCAGACCTGCTTCACCACCTGTGAAGCGACTCCCCTGCAGGTGGGGAGCCAGGGTCTCAACCAGGGATCCTTACACGGGTCCTGGCACTTTGCGCCACCTGGCTTAACCTGCTGCGCTACTGCCCAACTCTCAATCTCTTCTATTCTTTTTTTTTATTTATTTAAGAAAGGATTAATTAACAAAACCATAAGGTAGGAGGGGTACAACTCCAAACAATTCCCACCACCCAATCTCCATAACCCACCCCCTCCCATGATAGCTTTCCCATTCTCTATCCCTCTGGGAGCATGGACCCAGGGTCGTTGAGGGTTGCAGAAGGTAGAAGGTCTGGCTTCTGTAATTGCTTCCCCGCTGAACATGGGCATTGACTGGTCGGTCCATACTCCCAGTCTGCCTCTTTCTTTCCCTAGTAGGGTGGGGCTCTGGGGAAGCTGAGCTCCAGGACACATTGGTGGGGTCTTCAATCCAGGGAAGCCTGGCCCGCATCCTGGTGGCATCTGGAACCTGGTGATTGAAAAGAGAGTTAACATACGAAGCCAAACAAATTGTTGAGCAATCATGGCCCCAAAGCTTGGAATAGTGGAGAGGAAGTGTTAGGGAGGTACTCACTGCAAACTCTAGTGTACTTCTGCTTTCAGGTATATATTTTGCAGTAGTTTATGGATACATGTGAACATAAGCTCTCTCTCACAGAAACTGGTGTATATCTAGGTTTTGGGACTTTGTTAGAAAGTGAACCACCTGAGATGGAATTAGAGTACACTATGAAAGGAAAGGTCTCACCCGAGTAATGAAGCTGAAGGGTTGTCATTCCACACATGAAGTCTCTGGACACAGTCTGAGGTGAAGCATGTTGAGGTGGCAATCGTTGCGTTGGTAATCTCTTCTATTCTAAACCATCTGGATTCTGCCATGTTATAAACCTGAGCGTAAGGATAATATTGAGACCATGCCTTAATACCCTACCTTGTTTTGATATATTCTGCAAAGCATGTTTCAGAAAAGCAGTACTTTCCTTACAGCAACATTCAGAGTCCCTAACTGGAAGTTGGTCTATTACTACTGTTGTATGGAGGGGGTTCATTTTCTAATTGGCTAAACATCTGTTCCAGTTCTGAGCACAGATTAATCTTTATCAAGTACTGATTGGGGCCTGGCTCCAGCTGGCTGCTATGTCCTGATGTGGCAGGTGGGGGACTGAGCAGGCTCACTGTGAGTGTCTGGAGGCCCCAGGAGAAGACAAAGGAGATAGATAAATAGGTGATAGATGATAGATAGATAGATAGATAGATAGATAGATAGATAGATAGGATGAAACAATAGCAAACTCTATTGGCTTTAAACTAACACTGAGCCAGATCCAGAACTAGGAAGACCCTCAGAGGTTGGCCATCTGACCCATTCTCCAAAGTTATTTTATTTTATTTTATTTTATTTTATTTTTTAATGGCCACCAGGGTTATAGCTAGAGCTTGGTGCCTGCATAAGAATCCACCATTCCAGGTGGCCTTTTTATTTTTTTTCTTTTGAATTTGATAGGTTAGAGAGAAATTGAGAGGGAAAAAAGAGAGAAGGGACCAAGTGACAATGCACCGAGCTACATATTCAGGCATTTCTTTGTGGGTGTTTATCATGGAAGCTTTACCACATTCTGCCTCTCACAGGGCAAAGTAAGCCCTCAAAAATGGCGTGTGTGTGTGTGTGGGGGGGTGTAGAGCATGATCTTTTTGCTTGTAGCTACAAAGTTAGAACTAAGAGCCTTCTTATCCATATTAGCATGCAATTTTCTGAGCTTGCTTTAATGGCTATGACATTTCATTAATTCTGATTCACTATATACTCAAGCCAAAAACACAGGCAGTTAAGTTCCATTTACTGACAAAAAAATAAATAAATAAAAATAGAAGCTGAAAAATTCTCAGTCAGAGTAATAACTGAAAGTATGTAATTACTCATTACCCAATCAGCTAGCAGGTTCAGGGGGGCAAGAATGGTTTAGAGATAAATTGCAACTTTGAGAGTGAGTCTGACAGGCTAGGATAGTAGGTATGTTTCTTTTGATTAATAACACAGGGAAGAAAGGTTTAGAAAAAGTGTCCCTACTGCGTCTGCTACTTCTCAGCTGACCCTTAAAATGTTTCGACCAGTTACCAAGGAAAACATAAATTATAGTGAGCAAAGTGTGAGTTTTGTAAAAAAACATACCAAAAAAAAAAAAAGCTACATCCATATCTTGTCTGGTCTAATTAAAGAGAAACTCAGTATGATAAGTCCTAGGATATGACAGAATGGGTCTTCGGGATACAGATCTCAACTTCCTCAGGAAAAAAAAAAAAAAGCTGATTAGAATGAAGGAAAAACAAGAAAGAAAAGGTTGGAATTATTCATCATGGTCAATTAGCATGAGAGTTGGAACTCAGCAGTCACTGCCTGAGTTTTGACATCCTTCAGTATTTTCCCAACAGATCAGAGATAAGAGGAAGCATTTGACTAGTGAGTCTTGAGGCTGGTCAGCTTGTAAGATAACTCACCGGGGCTCACAACCAGTTCATGACACACTTGGGGAGACTTTGGTATTGAGGTGTCTCGCTTTCTCTCCTTCTATCTCAAAAGAGCAACCTGGACAGTGACACCCCAGAAATGGCAGCAGCAGCAACAACAAACAACATTGGAGGGAGGACAGACAGGGGGAAGTGAAGAAGGGAGTTGATGCAGATGGTTCCAGGTCTATTCATCAGACCAAAGTCAGAAAAGAAGCCAGCTTTAAGGTAAGATAAGGAGGTTTTTTTTTTTTTTTTTTTGGCAGGAAGATGTGTCTTTCTTGGAGAATGAAAAAAATGGCATATGGCAGAAATCTAATTGTGAGCACAAATCTTAAGCAGGTGTCTGTGTATGTGGGATTGATACAGAGGGAATTCGCAAATCCGGCATCACGAAAACTTGCCTAGTTTACTACGTGTGTGTGTGTGTGTGTGTGTGTGTGTGTGTGTGTGTGTGTGTGTATCCAGGGTCATCACTGGGGCTCAGTGCCTGCACTATGAACCCACTGCTCCTGGAAGCTATTTGTCAGGGTTTTTTTCCCACCATTTTACTGGACAAAGCAGAGAGAAATTGAGAGCAGAACAGGAGAGAGAGAGAGAGAAGGGGAGAGAGAGAGAGAGAATTGCAGACCTGCTTCATTACCTGTGAAGCATCCTGCCTGCATCCCCCTGCAGGTGGGGGCCTGGGGGATCAAACGTGGATCCTTGGGTTTAGTATCATGTGTTTTTAACCAACCCAACCAATGTGCCACCAGCTAACCCTTTCTCCAGTTAACTAATGAAAGACAGCCAACTGTATTCTGACTGTGTAAAAGTTGCTTATCTAACTGGCCATTATTGCTCAGTGCAGGAGCAGGTGAGGCAGCCAGGAAAGATGTATGCATCTCCTTAGGGAAGGTGAGAACTCTCTGTGCAATCAGTGTCTCAGTCTGTACAGTCTGCTATGCCCAGGCTACCATCAATGGGTGTCTCAGAAGCAGCAATAATCCCTCACTGACTGGAAGCTGGGGAGGCTAAGCTCACTGTGCCAGTATGTGTGGGTCTGTGGAATACCAGTCCTCTCATGGCTGGCCCTCTTTGAACACAATATTGTTGGGAAATTGTGCAAATGTGGTCACATCCACCATGTTGTCCCCTCAGGGTATTGTCAATTCCTGAAAGAGTTGAAACAATATTCCCGGAGTGCCTTGTTCCAGCATGTTGTCCCCTCAGGGTATTGTCAATTCCTGCAAGAGTTGAAACCATATTCCCTGAGTGCCTTTCCCAACCAATCCTGTCCCGACTCGTTACTTCCGGTTTTTGCCCTATAAAGCCCTCCTGCTTACACCTCTCTCTCTCACCCACTTTCCACCTCAGTAACTGGACGCAGAGAAGGGTGCTGCGTGTAGTGGGAGGTGGCCATTTTGCTAGCTCCACATGGCCCGGAAAGCTGCACTCTCACCCAACTCTGAGGTGCCTACATGAATAAAGATTTGTGTTCCCTCTCCGCTCCATATCTCCTCTCTCTCCTCCGCAGTCACAGCCCAACACAACATCCCATGGCACGATGGGAAAAGGAGCTATCTAGACTTCTTTCAGAGGGACACTAATCCCTCAGATACCCCACCAATCAGCATTAGCTCATCTCGGGGGGGGTGATATCTGAAGAGATGAATTTGGGGCTAGGGTGCAAGTGCCCACTCCATAGCAGAAACAGCCTTTTTTCACTGCTGGACTGTGAAGGTAGAATCTGACTCAGCAGTCACTGTAGTTGATCACAGGGACTTTAATCATGAAATAGGAGTCAGAAGACCCTGGGAGAAGACTCTGTAGTACATCTCCAACCTTTTTAGCCAAAGAAAAGCTTTCAAAATGAAGACTTATGAGGAAATGGAAACAGCTAAACTGTCCTCTCCTGGGCTGGGGGTGGGACCTCCATGGGAGGTTCAGGGAAACCTTCAAAGTTTTCTTGCTGTAGTCTAATTTTATATATGGGAGAGCTGAAATTTAGACAACAGTTAATTAAATTTTGAAATTGGAGTATAGGCTCTAAGGTCAGGACCATTATGTTGCTTAGAGACAGGGAAGGGGCCCCAAATCTACTCTTTATTCCTCCAGGAAATGCAAAGCAGAATTTTGTTTAAAAGTATCCTTAAAGACACACTTAGGAGGGCCAGGTGGTAGCACAGCAGGTTAAATGCATATAGTAGGAAGCACAGTGACCTACTCAAAGATCCCTATTCCAGCCCCAGGCTTCCCATCTGGGGGGGTATGTGTGGAGGAGGTCTGCAAGTGTGTATCTTTTTCTCTTCTTGTGTATCATCCCCTCCTCTCTCAATTTCTCTGTCCCATCAAAAAAAAATTTTTTTTTTTGAAAAAGTAGCCTCCAGGAGCAGTGGATTCATAGTGCCTGCATGGAGCCCCAGCAATCACTCTGGAGGAAAAGAAAAAAAAAAAGACACAGGGGAGTCAGGCAGTAGAGCAGCAGGTTAAGGGCAAGTGGCACAAAGCTCAAGGACCTGCAGAAAGATTCTGGTTCCAGCCCCCGGCTCCCCACCTGCAGGGGAGTGGCTTCACAGGCAGTGAAGCAGGTCTGCAGGTGTCTTTCTCTCCCCCTCTCTGTCTTCCCCTCCTTTCTCCATTTCTCTCTGTCCTATCCAACAACAACAACATAAATAGCAACAACAATAACTACAATAATAAAACAACAAGAGAAACAAAAGGGAATAAATATATACTTAAAAAATTTTTAAAGACACATTAAGTATTTCTATAAATAACCAATCAACCCAACAGGGTGAGCTCATTCTCAGAGATGAGGCAAAAACTGGGAGAAGGAGTGCCAGGTAAGGGCAGGGACTCTGGAGTCCACACCCACCTCCATAGACACTTCAGAAGGTAGATCCAACAGCCACAGAACCCTGAGGCTGTTCCCACTGTCACTACGCCTCTTCTGGCTCCTTGGCCTCCCCCTGCTGTTCTCAGCATTCAGTCTTCTAATAGCCCTTGCCCACTTCATAGCTGGATCCTTCCTGCAAAGTCCCCCAAACCCTCTCCAAATCATCCCACAAAGGGCTGTGCAGGGCTAGAACATGCAGAGAAGTTGCCCAAGGCCATCTCCCACTATGAAAAGAAAGTGAGAGAGTCTAATTTGCTGTGAACTGTCATGAGTAATAAAATGTTCATTAACTTTAATTGTCAATACTTTAAGCCCCAATCATTATAATTAAAAGGATAAATTGAAAATCAAGAGTTAAGTACCCTTTTAAAATTTCATATCTTCTATCTTCACCTGGTCTCTTAAGTAGACAAAGTCAGATAAAACTGTGCACAGAGCACCTTCCTTCAAAGTCATTCCACAAAATCTTCCCCATTTTCCAGCAACCAGCTCAAACAACATCTCAGCTGCCCTCAACTTGGAGGGAAATGCCCACTCCTGGTATACAAAAGCATCTTGCTGCTGTTTTTATTAGTAGCTTCTTGTTGTTCCAAGGAGAAATTTTGGGACCTCTTAAAAGGGAGGTATGTGTTCTATCATTGAGCTGTGTCTCCAGTGTCAGTGGCATTTATTTCTATGATTTGATCTGGTTAATTGGTATCATATTTTTCCTCTTGCTACCATTCCCACAACAGAAATAAAGCAAACTACCAGAAACTGCTCCAAACTACTCGTTGTCAAGTCCCATGAGTACCTAGCTGCTGCACGTTCATTGCATAATGCCCAAAGATGCAGTAGTGGGATGTGTTTGTACAACTCAACTGCACACTATCCTAAAGACTTCTAGCTATATGTCTATCACTCAGCTATGCATTCTCACAGCTACCGCAGTCTAATTGTCTATGGATTTGCTGGCTGTGAGAGTTATAAGCTGCAGAGGAATACCTGGGTTGAGATGCCAAATGTGACACTGTCAGGTCATTGTCAAGGCCTAGAATAATACACAAATGATCACGGTCTTTGCCTTTCAGGAAAAAAGAAAGAGTTTAGACAATATTTAAAAGCTATGTTTCTAATTCAAAAGTACACATTTAGGTCATCCATAAAGAAACTCAGTTTAAACACATATATTCCCCCATGAGCAACGTTACAGGAGAAATAAACCAAAAGCTGCGATCTTAATATCTTAGTCAAATCAAACAGCTTAAGACTTATTATTCCTGCTTTCTTCTCACTATGGTGAAAATAGCAATTGAAAACTGTCTCTTCATATGCCTCGATGTCTACATTTATATAAATGACAACCCTGACTTTTTTCTACCCGGAAACTACTAAGATTAATTATCTATGATGTCTAGACAGAGCAATTCCCAACAAATCAGATTACTTTGGTGCTTCTGTATCTAATCTTATAAAAGTAGAGCTGCTCCAATTTAACAGAACGATAGTTCTTCTGTATAGAGAAAAAAAGAAAAATTTTTAAAGATGGGATGGTTTTGAGACACATGAACTTGAGTAGACTAAATTATACTTTCCAGGCTGGAAGGGGGATTCTGAAGCAGAGCAGAACACAGCAGGAAGGAAAAGGCAGCCATCTTGAAATGGCAGCCATCTTGGAGCAAACATATGTTGTGTTGCTGATGCACCATCTTGTTGATCGGCATAAGCAATGTGTGGCTGCTTCCGAAGCTTGTATGTGTGTCTAGGTTCATGACAAAAGGCTCCAGCTTATAAAATTCAAAAGCAGCAAGGCCCAGATAATGGTCCTCCTGGATGAATGTGCCAATGACACAGCAATTACTCTACAGAAAAAGAAAAAAAATAAGACAGGGGAGTCGGGCGGTAGCACAGCGGGTTAAGTGCAAGTGGCTCAAAGCGCAAGGATTAGCAGAAGGATCTGTGTTCAAGCCCCTGGGCCCCACCTGCAGGAGAAGTAAATGAGCTTAGACACAGTGCCGCAAGTCAGTCTGTCTGTCTATCTATCTACCATCTATCTATCTGTCTGTCTGTCTGTCTGTCTTATCTATCTATGGGGCTGGGCACTGGGCACATGTTACAGTGTGCAAGGTTCCTGAGCAACCTTCTTGTCTCATAGAACTAGAATATAGAGTTTGTCACATTGTCTACAAAATGTTAAGTACACTGCCAAGATTTCTTAGAGCAGCAATAGTAGGTAGGGGCTCTTCCCTCTTTTCTTTCTTTTTTTAAATCATTTTAATAGGATCTTTTTAGTTATTCACAGTACAGCTGTTGACACATGGGAAAAATCTGTCATTTCACCATGAAAGGCATCTGCAAAACCCCCATCTTGGGTCCATTGCCACTATCACACACCAGGACCCCAATGTACTCCTCCCCACTTCCTTAACCAGAGCCCATTGCTTTAGCAAAGTAAACCAAATGCAGACCAAGTCTCAATTTGTGTTTTCCCTTTCTCTTCTGTTCTTTTTTTTTTTTTTTTTAGAGTTCTGCCTACAAATGATACAAATGAGATCATCTGGTATTCATCCTTGTCTTCTTAACTTATCTCAGCATGAAGGAGCTTTTCTGACCTTTCTTCCTCTCTCTCACCCTCCCATCTGTACTCTATTCACTATGTAAAGCCAACCCCAACAAATCCAGTCTCCCATTCCCTCCCTTCATCTCACCTTCTATTGTCCTGTGCAAGCACTCTTGATAACTTCTGCTGTGGGTTCTATGCATTCCATCAGCTAGATTTTATGTTTTCAGTCTGTGAAACAAGTGCTGTTTCCTTATTAATAAAAAAGAGTTGTGTTTGGCTAGCACCTCACCCCTTGCCATGCACGGAGATGTACAGCTCTCATTGGATCAGCAAAGTGAGTAGAGTCAACACTTTAAACTACAATAAAATAGCCACAATCTGCAATCAAGCTTTGCTTTCAGAAGCATTCATCTCATCCCAGAGCTTGTAGTCAGGAGTGATTTCAACAACCATGAACAAAGTAAAGTAACTACCAGATGGGCTAGGCATTAAATAAGAAATGCAGGTGACACAACAAGTCCCTAACTTGGCCCAAAGAAACTAGCATTCATCCAGATCTTGGAAGCAAACAAAAGGACATGGCAAAGGATGCTAGACCACTTTAAAATGCTCAAAGTGTATATATTTCCCTTTACATGTTAAGATGAATTTATACATTCTATTATTAAAAAAAGGGCCAATGGATTACACTAGCCTCTGCATTTTAGTCATCTCAACTTTACTAATATTCATTTCTAAACAAAAAAGCATAGTATGTTGATATGCAAGAAATATGTCTCCATCTATAGAAAATAGCAGCTGGGCATATGGATTTACAGACTCCTTGTTATTGTCCTCCTGGGGTCTTCTGCACCCTCACTGGAAACCACTGCTCCATGGCAAATTACCCTGACCTGAGGTGACTAAAAGGGAGTGATTGGAAACACATTTTTAAGCCACTTAGAAGTGTTCACATCAAAGGCCATTGAAAATGGATTAACCCTGGATTTGAAAGAATTGTTTGTCAGGGATCAAGGATTGGTTTTAAGACTGAGACACAGAGAGGAATTGATGGCCAATTCTTTCTGCATTGAGGTGTAAAGAATAACAGAGCCCAGAGAGCTGCACCAAATCTCATTTAACATGCCATGAATGGTAATGAAAGAATTTCAGTGAGAACCTCCTATTTCAATTGACAGTAAGCTTTTGTAGTGTTTAAGCTAATATGATGGAAACATATAGGGCAGTTTTAGGAATAAATAAAAAACAGAGAATAGAGAAAGAAAAACACCCTTCACTTGAGAGATATTACTTAATAGAAATCCAAATTACTCTTAAGTGTAACATAAATATCAGGTATGTTGGAAGAATCTAGGGACTTGGAGAGAGAGAGAAATAGCACAAAGGACCTCCATGTGTGAGACCCCAAATTTAATCCCTGACACCATTAATAGATAGAGATAAGCAGCACTCTGGTGTGTGTGTGTGTGTGTGTGTGTGTGTGTGTGTGTGTGTGTGTGTGTGTGTCTCACTCTGCCTCCAACCCCCACAATAATCAGATAAATGTCTGTTTTAAGAACCCTGCAGATTTCCATAGGAAATTCACTAAAATTGTTACCCTCGCAGTCAGTTCTAGGGGAAATGGCTGCTTAACTATTAGGGCTTGTCATTAGAGGACCTGGTATCCAAACATAAAATAAACACCTGCCCAATCTGAAGGTCAGAAACTCAGAAGAAAAATGCACACCTAAATGCAGTTGGTGTTTTCTGATACCACATTCAAAAGATACCGATTCTAGAATTAGATCAGGGCAAGGAAACCATCCAAAAGTTCCTTGTAGATAGAAGAATTCACCTAAGCTAGCTCTTTCCATTTCTAATCTTCATGCCCATGGCTTCATTACCCTATCAGTTGTGAAAACTTGGAAATGAAGTGGGTTTTCTTTTGCAGAGAGGGAGAAGCAGGGGGAGGAGGGAAAGGGATAGGAAGGGAAGGGGAGGGGGAGGGGAAGGAGAACAAGGCCACATCACTGAAGTTTCCTTCAGTGTACTTGGGGGGGGGGGCAAGCTAAGAAATGAAGATTTTACCAAGGAGGTATATATTTACCATAGTGGCTACAGTTTTTGAAGAAGTGACTTGCATGCAGGCATTCCTATTTAATACACAATTTGGTTCAACCCCTCAAGATAGAGGATTGTACTTTTCACCAAACCTCAAAAAAGAAAAGCAGGTCTCAGTTCTCTCTCAGAGAAAGATCTTTATTTGGAAGATTATTTATAATTTCCCCGAGTCTTAACTCTTTCTTTAAGAACACTCTTCATCATGAGTCATTGTATGCATGGGAAGTACATTGTGTCTCTCCAGGCAGACAGAGAACAAGGCCTATGCAGACATGGAAAACAATGTATATTCAAATTTTCATAGAATGTAATCAAGAGGGCTTGTTTCCTATTACAGAGTGAAGATTCTAAACCAGTTCTAAGATGGCTGGTGCTTCTTTTAAGCCTATTCAAACTGTGTATGGTCTTGAGAGAGCTCATAAGATTACCCAACTTGACCTCTCAACTTCTCTCAGTGAGCACTCAAGCATAACTAAATAATAGACCTCTTTGAGGACTGCTGTTCTCTGGCCCAAAATACTCACTGGGAATTGGATATGTTTGGGTTTTAAGCCTCACACTAATGCAAAAAAAAAAAAAAAAGAGGGATAGGTGGTGGTGTACCTAGTTGAGTTCACATGTTACAGTGTTCAAGGACCCAGGTTCAACAGTGGAAGAAATTGTCCCACTCTCTGAATGGAGGCTGGGTCAACATACTCTGCCACTTGAGGAAGACTGGCCCTGAAATGAGCATAGCCTAGAATGTTCCCAGCTATGACCATGGAATGTGAACACAGACTGACAGGGATGCAGAAGTTACACAGACTCCTGTGCTAAATATAAATAGACGTGGGCCCTAGGTTAGATTAATGGAGTTTATACTTTTTAAAATATTTATTTCTTATTCCCTTTTGTTGCCCTTGTTGTTTTATTGTTGTAGTTATTATTGTTGTTGTTACTGATGTTGTCATTGCTGGATAAGACAGAGAAAAATGGATAGGAGGGGAAGACAGAGAGGGGGAAAGAAAGATAGATACATGCAGACCTGCTTCACTGCCTGTGAAGTGACTCCCCTGCAGGGGGGGAGCCAGGGCTCGAACCGGGATCTTCACACTGGTCCTTGTGCTTTGTGTTATGTGTACTACCCGACCCCAATAGAGTTTACACTTCAGAGTGTTCATATACTTTTTCCATATTTGGGAGCTTTTCTCTTCCCTGATCCAGCTTTCTAGTCCTATCTTTAACTCTGACACTATCTTCCTAGACAACACTCCTAGCCCACCTACATCTTAGATGTTGGACTCATTCAAAATTTAGTAAAGTTATGAGCCCTTTGAAATATACCTAAAATATAATTCCTAACTCCTTCCAACATGAAAACTCCAAATCTCATCTGCTATATTCTTACTTATAGATTCCTGATTATTAACCAAATTGTTCTGCTTTATATCTTAATGCTTTTCACCACCATGTTTGCAAAGGCTTCCACTTCCCTGGACAGAAGACCTCACCAATGTGTCCTGGAACCGCCCCCCCCCCCCCCTCCAGAGCTCTGTCCCACTAGGGAAAGATAGAAACAGGCTGGGGTGTGAATCCACTCACCGATGCCCATGTCCACCAGACCTTCCACCTTACGCACCCCATAAAGAACTTTGTTTCATACTCCCAGAGGGTTGAAGAATAAGAAAGCTTCCAATGGAAGAAGGGGGAGGATATGGAACTCTGATGGTGGGAATTGTACCCCTCTTATACTACAATCTTGTCAATCATTATTAAATCACTAAGAAAATACCTTTTTAAAATAAACATAATGAAAGCAGGTAAGCACAAGACTATTACACATAAGCTATCCATCTTTTTTTTTTTTTTTTTGCCTGTAAATATAAAGATGCCTTCCTATTTCTTCATAATCTTCTCTGGGTTTTTGGAAGTTGATAGATTTATCTAATACTCTAAGGTCCTCTCTTCTGTTTCTCTAAACATTTCTTCCAGCATCAATGTTTAATCATCGAAATGCGAAGTTCAGAGTCAGAGCTCACCAATGGAGACAGACACTAGCTAAATCACGGTCAAAGAGGGAATGGAAAAAATGAATAGCAGAAGCAGAAGCAAAGTGCAGGGAGACAAGGTGGCAAAGCTTCCAGAAGGCAGCTGCAAAGAGTTGGCGAGTCTCACAGAGATGTATGTCTTCTACTGGACATAGTTTCTAGGACAAATAAAAATTGGCTCACATACTGTACAGGCAGTGGATTTCAGATTATGTAGTCTTGAAGGGGAAAGAGATGGACAGAGATGAACATGGGCCAGGCAGTAATGTACCTGGTTAAGCACACATAGTACTAAGTACAAGGTCCCGTGCAAGGATCCAGGTTCAAGTTCCAGGCTCCCCAACTGCAGTGAAGATGCTTCACAAGTGACAAGGCAGGTCTGTGGGTCTCTCTCTCCTTCTCTTTCTCTTTTTCTCTCTCTCTTCCTCTTCTCTCAATTTCTCTCTGTCCTATCCAATAACAAAAGACAAAAAAAAAGAAGAAAAGAAAGCAATGAAGAAAGACAGAAATGAAGACAAAAAGAAATAAATAAAGGAAGGAAGAAAGGAAGGAAGCAAGGAAGGAAGGAAAGAAGGAAGGAAGGAAGGAAAGAGAAAAAGACATGAATGAAGTATGTCCAGAAGTAGTAGAAAGACAAAGGGTTTCAGGTTTCCATGACTTGCCTTGGTAGTTGTGAAAGGCAATAGGACTGCATATTACTCAGAGTCTCACTGAGAAATATCTGACACTAAATAATTCGAAGAACAATTAATAAGGGAACCGTCTGCACCAGTGCAGCACAGATGGAGAACATGTGTGGGATGGTGCAATCTTCTCTGCAGATGACTCTCTCTTTGCCTCCCTCTCTACTCTGTTCTCCATGTCTCTGTCCTATCAAATGCAAAGGGCAAAAAAAAAAAAAAAAAAACTATGGCTTCCAAGAGTGGTGAATTTATGTTACAAGCACTAAGCCCCAGCAATAACACCTCCCTCCCCACCCCCAGCGATAAAAAGACAAACCTACAAGAGCCTGCAGGGAAGACCCCCCAACACTTCATCTGCACTATTCCAGCCTTTAGGTCCATGATTGTTCAACAATTTGTTTGGCTTTGTATGTTAACTCTCTTTTCAGCCACCAGGTTGTGGATGCCAGCACGATGCCGACCAGACTTCCCTGGACAGAGGACTCCACCAATGTGTCCTGGAGCTACACTTCCCCAGAGACCCACCCTACTAGGGAAAGAGAGAGACAGACTGGGAGTATGGATCGACCAGTCAACGCCCATGTTCAGTGGAGAAGCAATTACAGAAGCCAGACCTTCTACCTTCTGCAACCCTCAATGACCCTGGGTCCATATTCCCAGAGGGGTAGAGAATGGGAAAGCTATCAGGGGAGGGGATGGGATATGGAGATCGGGTGGTGGAAATTGTGTGGAACTATACCCCTCTTATCCTATGGTTTTGTTAATGTCTCCTTTCTTAAAAAAATAAAATAAAAATAAAGACAAACCTAGATGAGCTTTCAGGACACAGTGGAAATAACTACAGAGAGACACAGACACAAGCACTCCTTCTTCTTGTTGAGTTCTCTTCAGCGCTCCTGCTGGCAGACCCTAACTCAGAGCTAGGGGTTCATGGGGAAGCCATGGATAGAATCTCCACAGGTCATCCCCCCCCAGGACCACAAAGCAGGAATAAAGAGAGTATACAGTGTATATCTGGAGGGCTAAGTAGAAGCTATTAAGGGAAGGATCAATTGCAAAACACTCTCAGATAATTATCATCATATGGTTATGGTGACAATTCGAGACTTATGCTAAAGAGTTGAGCATGTATCATCTCATTAAATCAAACCTATTTTTTTAGCTTAGTGCAGGGCCATGTTCTTTTTCACTGACTGATTCCTCCCCTACTGGATTTCTGGCTCATTAAGGCTTTGGTCCACAATTTATCAGGCAGAAGAAGTGTCCTACAAGTCAATGGTATGCATTCTGTGACCAGAATTGCCTGCAGAAAATAAATGAAGCTGTATTGCAGCAGCCATAGTCCAGAACACCCCCGACCTATAATTTTCCACCAGAGTAATTTATGGGGCTCAGCACCTGCACAGCTGCACCATTTCCAATGGCCACAAAACACCCCATTTAAACCTGAGAGATGATTCATCAAAAGGAGTCATATCCTCAAACATCTACAGCTTCTGCATGGAATGCAGTGGCTTATTTAGCTCAAGAAAGCTGATCTGAAAAGCCTTTCTTTACACTCTGTCCTAAGTAGTATATTCTGGCCCATCAAGCCCCAGCAAGCACCCACAGGTTGGTGGGTCACACCATGTAACTTGGTTCCTGTGATGGGCAGGAACTGTCCAGAGTGGATGTGCCAAGCACACTGAGAAGCCACTATCAGAGCCAGAGTGCAGGTCCCTAGCAGTGGAATCCTGACAGCTCAGAGTGAAGCCATGAAGAAAGTCCAAGTACCATGATAACTGCTGAGAACAGCTCAGGGGAGGCGAGGTGAGACTGAGCACTCAGGCAGGCCTATGAGGCAGTATCAGACATTCTTCCAGGCAAAGCAGAAGATTCCAAGTATCTGATCATCTGGAAAGAAAGAAGGGTCTTACAATAACTTCAGTTAGATTGTGCAGAAAAATCCAAGAAGGGGGTCACATAAATTCAAGGTGACTTCAAATATATATATATAACTTTATTTAATTTGATAGGATAGAGTGAAATTGAGAAGGAAAGGGGGATAGAGAAAAAGAGATAGAGACAGAAACCTGCAGCACTGCTTCACCACTTGTAAAGATTTCCCCCTGCAGGTGAGGACTGGAGGCTTGAACCTGGCTCCTGGAGCATGGTCACATGTGAACCTAACCATGTGTGCCACAACCCATCCCAAGATGAGGAACTTGTAATGTTTGTTGACTCTAAGGTTATCACTGGGGCTTGGTGCCTACACAATGAATCCATTGAAAAAAGGTGGACAACCTTTTTCCCCCCTTTATTTGATAGGATAGAGAGAAGTTGACAGGGGAAGGGGAGATAGAGGGAGGTAGATAGTCATCTGAAGCACTGTTTTGAAAATTGTGGAACTTAGTCCCTTCAGATGGAGAGCAGGGGCTTGAACCTAAGTCTTTCCACATGGTAACATGTGCACTCTACTGAATGGGTGTCCAGCTGTCCAGCTCCTAAGATGACCTTTTATATGTGGCACTGGGATATGAACTCAGAGCCTTGCACACGTGTGATACCACCACTGAGTAGTTGCTAGGCCTCTTTTTAAAAAATATTTATTTTATTTATTTCCTTATGTCGCCCTTGTTGTTTTATTGTTGTTTTTATTATTGTTGTTGTTGTTGGATAGAACGAACAGAAATGGAGAGAGGAGGGGAAGACAGAGAGGGGGAGAGATAGACACCAGCAGACCTGCTTCACCACCTGTGAAGCAACTCCCCTGCAGGTGGGGAGCCGGGGCTTGAACCAGGATCCTTATGCCGGTCCTTGTGCTTTGTGCCCCATGGGCTTAACTTGCTGCATTACAGCCAGACTCCGTTGGGCTCATTTTTTTAAAGAGTTAGAGAGATAAACACAGAGATGAGAATCACTACTGTACTATGTGGGAAATTGTGAGGCTAAGGTCAAGCACAGTGTGGACCACCCGTGTGGACCCTCTCCTCGGTCAGACCTGGTCGGCTGACCCACTGTGTTGCACACCAGAGGTGGGGGCCAAAGAGGTCCAGACCAAGAGCAGCAGGGGTGAGCACACTGGATCTCCCGCTGGAGACCACAACAAAAGACGGAATCAGAGGTCACTCAGGGTACCATTGCGGGGGAATAGTACATTTATTGTGCAGCAGAGCAGAGTTTTTAAAGGGTGGTGCGGGCAAGGAGAGGTCTGTTAAGGGATACTTTATATGGTCAAGACAGCAGGGGGACAACAGGGGGTAGAGAAATGGTGAGGGTCTTTCCAGTAACTGTTGGTTAAATGGTTGAGCGAGTTTGGGGAATGAGGAAGTGAAACCGCCATCTAGCATAGAGGGAGGAGGTGGGTCTTTGTGTAGGTGAGAGATGCTGACTAAAGTGAGAGAGGGGGACTAAAACCTGTTAGTCAGGTTCCTCTGCTCAACCCCCAGGTGGGGGAGAATGATGGGTAACTGTACTTCCAGGCACTCGCGGGTGGTCTCCCCAGTGCTCCACATCATGCTGGACCTCAGCCTCACAATTTCCCACATCACTGTTCCTGTGTTGTGTCAGGGCTCTAATCCATGATCCCAAGCTGGTAATGGCAAGTATTCTACTCTGTGAGATATCTCCAACTCCCAGATGGAATGTTTATTCTCTTATTTTCATAAACATCTGGGAGACGCTGCTGGGCTAGTGTGGGGATGTCTCTGGGTTGGAGAGAACCTGACCAGAGCCAGCCTGGGCTGCTACTTACTCAGTGATGTGGGAGATAGATGACTCAGGAACCACGCTCGCAGTAGGCTAGGCAATGCAATGTCTTTGATCAGAGAGCAACACTTTTAAAGGCCAGACCCAGAAGTGACAAGTCAGAAATGGAAATGGCTAGGAAAGGGGTGGAGAAAGTCAAAAGGGCACTGGAAAGGTAGAACCTTCCTTAGCAACTGTTGCGAGGGTTTTAACTGGTGGGATTAATGATACCTTGGAGGCAGGGAGGGTCTTGAAAGATAGATCAAAGGAATGGAATGGATGGGGATCTTTCAGGCAAAACAATTATTATGCAGATAGGCCATAGTATCAGGAATACAGGGTGGAGCAGGGGGAGCTGGCTTAACAATTTCCTGAAAAGACCCTTCTCCAAGTATGGCACTTACTATCATGACTAGAGCCATGAAGAGTCCATCCTACTCTCAGTATGTTCTAGGGTAAAAATGGAGATGCAATTTACATCCTTCCCCCCAAACTGGGCCATTCCAGGACCTTTATTCACAACTCTCATAGCCTGTCAACTCACTGGATGAGAGAACATCATACATTTCTTTTTCAAATGGAGCAAGTTCTTAATTGTTCTCAGAACCAAATACTCAATTCTGAAGTTAGATGTGCCTGAGAATTCAGATAGATTTTTTTTCCATCACCTAAAGTTTTCAGTCTCCATTTATTATTTTTTCATTTAATCTATAGAGATCCTAAGCTTTCACCATCTTCCCCCTCAAAATATTAACATTTTAATCTTGCTTTAATTAACTTTTCCTCCAATGGTACAAAGTTGCGGGGATCTAAATTTGCTAACTGTTGTTTTCGATGGGTTATGTTGTTTTCGCCGGGCTGGCTTCACGGGCGGGTAACAAACGACCAGGGACTCATGGTTGAGCTGTAGGTAGTATCTCTTTATTCATGCAGGGCGCAGCGCAATCTAAGCCGAGCTGAGCTAAACTAAAGGTACAGTACTGTAAAACTCACAATGCTGTCTTTATATATACTTGCCAAGTAAGGTGGAAACAGTATGTGACATAGAGAGGGTGGAGAGAAAAGTGACTGGTGAAAATCAGAGTGTGACAAAGAGGGGGCAGATTAGGCGAAAATCCTATCAATGAACCACAAATGCCCTGGAGGGAGGGTGGAACTTGTTAACAGTGGTTATGTAAATAGAATGAAGTGGTTATGTAAATAGAATATGTTAAGCAGGGGGGATTTAAACCAAATGAAACAGAAGGGGTCTCATGCATACCAACAGCTAACCAGAGATGAAAAGCTAGCATGCTTGGCTTTCAGCTCAGATAAATGAAAACCAAAGGCATGCCTCCAAGCAAACACAGCATCAGTGTGAATGGACAGATGAAAACTCTTGTCAGCATCTCCCCTCCACCACCTCTCCAAGCCTTCTTCACTACTACACAGAGGAGGAAAGCTAGACCCCCAGAGTCAAACCCACCTTCTTCACCCCATAATGACTCTGGGTCCATACTCCCAGAGGGATAATGAATAAAACAGCTTCTAATGGAGGGGATGGGGTGTGGAACTCTGGTGGTGGGAATTGTGTGGAATTGTACCCCTCTTATCCTAAGGTCTTGTCAATCATTATTTAATAAATTTTTTAAAAATCAGGAGACTTCACTATAACACAGAAGGCTACCGATATGTCACTGGTTGTTGTGCTGCTGAAAAATAAAAAACTATCACAATTCTTAAGAAGAAGAAAAAGTAAAGTATTAAAAGAACTAAAGAATTGGTACCCCCATTCTCCACTGAGCATTCAGGGAACACTTCACCTTGTTTCCTGTTGGGCAGTAAGCCAGCTCTCCACTGCTTAAAGCCTCTGTCTCTAATCCTGCTTAACTAAGTACCGCCCTGCGGGCTTAACACTGTAGTCTATTTACATAAACCACTGTTAACTAAGCACTGTCCTGCCTCCAGGGCATTGGCTTAATCCCCACTGGTTCACGATGTCTTTTTGCTCCGCCCACTCTACATCACATCCTGATTTCCACCAGTCTTTTTTCGCTCCACCCTCTCTACGTCACATCCTGTTTCCACCCTACTTGGTAAGTATATATAAGGACAGGATTGTGATTAGAGATAGCTTAGATTGTGCTGCGTTCCACATGAATAAAGACTGAGCTGTGTACCACTCAGCCATGAGTCTCTGGTCATCTCTCTGTCTCCCACCCATGAAGCTAGCCAGCCCGGCAATTTCCCACTTCAAGAATTTTCCCCTCTTGAATCCTTTTGATGGTTCTTCCCATTATGCCTAGAGGCTTTATGTCCTAAGGTTCATTTCTTGGTTTTCTTGTCTTGTCTCTCTGTACCCATTCCCTTGGTGATCTCATTCGTCTGTGGTATTAAGACATATCTTTTTAATCAATGACTCCCAAAACTGTATATTCAGCCAAAAAATTTTTTTTCCTTGAACTTCAGACTCATATATCAAGCTGCAATAAATATACTAGGAAATCTAGAAGACAGCTCACAGTTCATAAACCAGGAACTGAGCAGTTGGTCTCTCTACCCACCCCTTGCTCCACTGATGGTCCTTACCATCTCACATGGACTTTCCACTTGCTCAACCTAAATTACTGGAGTCATCCTTGACTTTACAATTTTTCTTGATTGGTATTATACACCTGGGGTCAAGCAGTGGTGCACGCAGTTAAGTACTCATGTCACAATACACAGGGATATGGGTTCAAATCCCCAGCCCTCCTCTGCAGAAAGAAGCTTCACAAGCAATGAAACAGTGCTGTAGGTGTCTCTCTCCATCTACATATCTGCCTTCCTCTCAATTTCTCTGCCTCAAGCCAATAAGTAAATAAAGCATTTTTAGGGTAATTACAGACTTAATTTTTATTATTTTATTTATTATGTATTTATTTTGCCTCCAGAGTTATTGATAGGACTCAGAGCCGACACTATGAATCTATGGCTCCTGGCAAGCTTTATTTCCCCATTTTTTACTGGTTAGGATATTAAAAAAAATGAGAGGGGAGGAGGGAATAGAGAGAATTAAAGATAGACTCCAGGAGACCTGCTTTACCACCTGTGAGGCATCACCCCTGCAGGTGGGGATGGGGGCTAAGCCCCAGATCCTTGTGCATGTCTTTGTACTTAGTACTATGTATGCTTAACCTGGTATACCACTGTCTGGCCCCCATATACTTAAATTTTACTGCAAAATATATACCTATACACTCACTCAAATACCAAGTGATTCAAGCCATTATCAAAACTTGTCTATATTTCAGTCACTGCCTAACTTATCTCCTTCCCAGCTTGTTCCTCTGTTATTTATATTCAAAGTTACCAAAGCATTCTTTTGAAGGGCACCTTGGTCCAAATAATTATTCTGCTGACTATGCTTTACTCGAGTGCTATTTTACTCAAGAAAAATCCTTACAATGGCTTCAGTTTGACACCTCAGGCCTCTGCTTCCTCATCTCTTCCCTTTTGTCTCTCATGCAACGGTTCAGTTAAAAACTGTATTAGATGTCCTAGCCAGGGAAATAACACAAGAAAACAAAATAAATCACATTCCTATTGGGGAAGAAAAAAAAAGTAAAATGGCCTCAATTTGCAGATGAGTTGCACAAAGGAATCTTAGCATACTAAAAACCTTTTATAGCTGAAGAATTATCTCTATTTTATTTCTTTTTGAAGTAGTTCCTTTGCTTCTTTTGGATAGAGACAGAAAGAAATCCAAAGGGAAGTGGGAGATAGAGAAGGATAGAGAGGTAGGCCAGGTGGTGACCCACCTGATTTAGCACATTACAGTGTGCAAGGATCCAGGTTCAAGCCCCTGGTCCCCATTTGCAAGGGGAAATCTTCATGAGTGGTGAATCAGGGCTTCAGGTATCTCTCTGTCTCTCTCCCTCTCTGCCCCCCTTCCCTTTCAATTTGTCTCAGTATCTATTCAATAATAATTAAATTAAAATCTTTTTTTAAAGAGGAGAGAGAGGGGGAGCGTCCTGCAGTACTACTTCATCATTCATGAAGCTTCCTCTCTGCAGGTGAGAGCCAAGGACTGAACCCTCAGCTTTGTGCACTCACCAGTGCATGCCACCACTTGGCCCCTCATTTTTTATCCCCGTACATTAATAATGCAAGATCTAAAATATAAAATCAATAAAATGATTTCAGTTATACAACTGATAAAATGATTTAAAAAAAAACAACAAATTTGAGGTCAGAATAACTAAAACTCTTGTACACTGAAGACTATTAAATATTATGAAAAAAACTTAAAGGGGGTCAAAAGACGGCAGCTGAGAGTTGGACGGTAGTGCAGCCGGTTAAGTGCACGTGGCACAAAGTGCAAGGACCAGCGTAAGGATCTCGGTTCGAGCCCCCGGCTCCCCACCTGCAAGGGAATCACATCACAGGCGGTGAAGCAGGTCTGCAGGTGTCTGTCTTTCTCTCCCCCTCTCTGTCTTCCCCTCTTCTCTTCATTTCTCTCTGTTCTATCCAAGGACAGCAACAACAATAAAAACTACAACAATAAAAAACAAGGACAACAAAAGGGAATAAAGAAATAAAAATTTTTTAAAACATGGCAGTTACCCCATATCTGTGAATGACAACAATACTGAAGACAATATTAAGTATGGCACTACATCCCTAATTGGGGATGCAGATACGATTCAATTCCTTCAAAATGGAAGTTACTTTATTTGTAGAAACTGCCTCAGCCAGTACAGAGCACAGATCTGCATTCCTGGGATGCTGGGATTCATCACTGGCACCACATGTGACAGGACACTTCTCCCTAGTTTCATAGACAAGCTAACCAGTTGAAATTAAGCTCACTCTATGTTTTGAGGAAGGTCTTAATAAAGGCCTTACAGAATAAAGTTGGGGGAAGGCAACCGCTAGTATACCTGGTCAAGTAATCACACATCACAAGGCCCAGCAACACCCAAGCAAACAAGCTCAAAAGAGAAGCACCCTGGTCATGTCTCATCACAAACACAAGATGAATAAGCCTCAACAACCGAAACATGGCAGCCAGGTTCTTTAAGAGTTGTCTGCGCTTTTCATCTCTTTATGAGGAGAGTCTGAGACCCCAGAGTGCAGGTCCACCATCCCCAGAGTAACCAAGCGTTCATCAGACAGGCAGGCTCACATGCAAATATGGCCTGACACATGCTAATTGTTCCAGTTTCAGAGATGACTTCCAAACCTGGATTCCAGAGAACATTTTATGTTAACTAAAAGCACCAATCCCGATCTTTCATTCCTATTATTATTATTATTATTTGTTGTTGTTGTTATTTTCCTGTCTGTCTATTTTATTGGGAAGTGAATGGTTCACATCACAGTAATTGCCACACAGGTACAATTTCTCATGTCACTGAACCTGAGGTTCCCTCCCCCAACCCTCCTTCTGCCCTCCTTCTCCAGAGTCCTTTGCTTTGATGCAATATGCTGCCAGTCCAAGTTTCATTTTGTGTTTGCCCTTTCTGTTTTTTTTTTTAAGTTCTTCCCATGAGTGAGATCCTAATATTAGAACAAAAAAAGGGCACAGTGACCAATGGAATAGAATTGACAGCCCAGAAATCAGTCTCTTCACCTATGAACTTTAAATTTTTGACAAGGGGGCTCAAAATATTAAATGTTCTCTCAGTTTTTTTTATTTTTTTAATAATCTTTATTTATTGGATAGAGGCAGCCAGAAATTGAGAGGGAAAGGGGGGGAAAGGGGGAGATAGAGACCAAGAGACACCTGCAGCCCTGCTTCACCACTCATGAAGCTTTCCCCCTACAAGTGGGTACCAGGGGCTCAAACCCAGATCCTTAGGCACTGTAATATGTGTACTCAACCAGGTGTGCCACCACCCGACCCCATGTTCTCTTCATTTTAAAGCTCCTTTCCACCTCCTTTGCTGCCTGTCCTATCCATCCATCCATCCAATCATCCATCCATTCATCTATCCATCCATCCATGACTTCCATTGCTGCCTTTTCCAGATCCTTCTCAGCTACTCAGATTCACATAGTGCTCCCTTTGATCTGAAAAACAGATAGTGTGTGTGTGTGTGTGTGTGTGTGTGTGTGTGTGTTTGTGTGTGTGTGTGTGTGTGTTCCATCCACGTGCATGTTCTGATGTAACAGTTTCCCAGTAACCATCTGCACTAGGAGACAGCCAGCCCCTCACTGAGATGGATGGGTGCAAAAGGCAGTGGAAAAATGGTGCTTTGTACATTTTGTGCTCAAACTATGTTGGAAATCAGTCTTTCCACAGTGAAAGGAAAAGGGAAAAAAAAGGAAGAAAAGCAAAAGGAAAATTTTCCTGGTCTGCATAAAAGCAGGACTATTATTACAGGTAGGCCAATTCCCAGTTACTTTGTTCCTGACACCAGAGACCTGTTTTTCAATCAAAACTCGCGGCAGCTGTGGAGCTGGTAGGCTGGGCTGCCACCTGGGTCAGAGGTGCCCCATTAGTGCTGGCAGGTTTTTCATAATCAAGACACTTCTGAAATGCTGAACCCTACTCAGTGGCAGAGGTTAACGATTCCATGGGCAGGGACTGAAGCGCAAAGCTGGGTAGCCGACAGCTCAGAGGGAGACGCCACCGGTGGACCTGTTGCGGCTGCTCTCCTCACATTCTTGAATTTATCGGACATTTGCTTCATGTGAGGAGTCATTCAGCAGAGAGCATTCATTAAGCAGGCTGCATTAGTCCTGTTTTTCTAACCCTGGTTCATGTTTACGCCTTTGACAGTCAATGTTTTTGAAGGGATGGCTTTGCCCACCATTGTGTCTGGCTATGCAGCAAAGAGCACTGGAGAGTGAAAGAGGTCATCTACCCAGACACTGTAGACAATCTATCTTGGTAACTGTGCATAACAATTATCATTTGCCTTCACACGCCAAGTCTCTGGAGGACACGAGAGGCATCTTGATGCCACTCCATTCCTCTCACTGGTGTCGGTTGGACATGATCCTGATCTGGAGCAAAATAAGCTAGCATCCATCTTGATTAACATCTGCTGACATTCTTTGAGAAGACTGTTGATGACCTGTGTTGTCAGACATGGAACTAATCGCTTTAGGCAACCATCCTACTCATCATTCATTAGATTTCTTGAAGTTGGGATGCTTTTCTTTGCAAGGACCTCGTGGAGGTCCACTCCTCAGTTTTTCTAAGATTTCTTGCTCTTGTTACAAGCTCAACAGACTAGCCAGTCTCTTTCCCTCTGCCTCGTGTTGTTAATGGATTTTCAGTTGTCCCGCTTCTAGCTTGTTCTCTTTTTAGTTTGAAAGCTTCTATTTCCCTAACTCAACGAATCAGCCATCTCATCCAGTAGTGTGTGTTGTGTGTATTAGTGTTCTCCAGAGACACTGGACCGATATAATGCATGTCTGTGTGTGTGTGTGTGTATTCATTGAGAGAATGAGAGAGATTATATGTAATTGAACAGTGCAATTATGAAGACTGGCAAGTCCAAAAATCTATGGAATAGATGGCCCAATTTGAAAGAAGATACTCTAGAACCAGGAAGATGGGGCACATTAGCTCAAAGGCAGGTTCTTTAACTTAAACTCTATTTTTTAAATATACAACATGAAGTAGAAATTACATTTTAATGCTTTTCCAAAGGCTAAACTGTTAGTCTGGTTCTAATTATGGAATTAGAACTTCGTTCAGATTATGTCAATGCTTTAGAATGATATAGATGTACGTATTCAAAAGTGGACATAGAATTTTTTTTTGTTTTTCTACTTTAGCACCAATGTCTCCTTTTTTTTCTAGAAATATGCCTCTGCATTTTATACCTTTTTACAATATTAAAACAAGTTCTACCTATAAATAGAAAACCAGAAAAGTACATCATGACTTTTCTGACAACTCAGTATATATGACATTCTTCCTGACTCATTCTAAGAAAATTTTAGAATAATCATATGATTTTCTTTTTCAAAAATACAAGCCAGCACTGTATTTTTTTTATTTTGAATTGCATAAAAACTGAAAAGAGACTATTGGCATTAGTACAGATCAATCTTTCCTTTCTATGAATTGAGAGACTGTTCATTCACATTATCTTTTATGTTATTTATTTATTTAGTGTCATATCCTTGTAGATACAATTATAAAGCCAGGCCTCCCACCCAGGTCTTGCTATTTCCATACAATTATCACCTAGCTCTGTGGCTTCAGGAGCAGAATGTAGGAATAGGCCAGGGGGCCTCATCCTGAGGTCCGACCACACATGAAAAATCTTACCTGCCTGCTAAATGAAGTGAAGAGAAAACCCCTCTGAGCAATTCACACAAAAGAATTTGTTTTTAAAGCAAATGATTCAAATCATTAAACGCAACAAATACCCATTAAGCCTCTATTATGTGTAAGGCTCCACAAGCTTTTGTCAGCACCAACTATAAATTGGATTTCGCTGGTGTGGAAGCACCCCTCCCTCACACCCCCGCAGATACCCCTGTTATCACTGAACCTATGTATTTTCACTCTTGCCCCTCTCGCGTAGTTTCAGAAAGTAGAATGCAGAATGCAACCTCTAACCTGTGTCAGAACTGAACATCTCAGACAGAGCAAGTGCTATTTCAGAGAGAAAAGAATAAGAGACCACACAGAGCATCTTTCTTTTCTTGCTTCTCTCTTATCCTTTTCCAGACTACCCAAAGCAGACTAGGCTGTAGCCTTTTGAGTCTTCTTCTCTCTGGGAATGCTGGTTTCTCATTAGCCTACAGAGGGGGAACCACAGCCCCACCTGTGCAAGTTTAGTCACTGTTCTCCCTCCCTGATCCATTTAAAGACTTGCCAGTGTGAAGAAAGACCTACCCCTCTGTGTGCCCAGTATCAGTCCTGGGTTACTGCAACCTGCCTATAAGACAAAATGCTAAGAGCAGTTCCCGAGGGAAAAAAAAAATGACCCAGCACCAAGCCTGGTCAGTGCTTTGCTTCCATTGTGGTCACAAGCAGATTAGGGTTTATTCCGATCTGATCCAAATGATTCTTTCTTCTTCCCTTTTGAATATGGTCCATGGAGAGCTGAGTTTTAGCTCTTCGTGTGCTCAGAGACAATGGAGAGCATAAGAGGGACTTAGACCTAAGTCTTTCTTTGAGGGTGGGGAAGCAGAATCGCAACAAAAGCTGTCCAGCTATGTGAAGCTTAAGGAGTCCATGAAGGCAGGCTGAGAGAGATGGCTTGTCCTGTGTCCTCTGTCCTCACTGAGGAGGCCTTTCAGGTTTGGGTGACATCTAGCAGCTGGCCATATATGATATGCATATGTGAATCTGCCATAGTAAGCATAGCTTTTTTTTTTTTTCATGGTGACATTAAGAGATAACTTTAAGTTGATAATTATGTATGGTCCATGAATAGTGACTTAAGTATCCAATGACACTCAGCAGGAACAGACAACAACAGCAAAAGGTTGAAGAAAAAGAAAAGAAAAGGCTGAGGAATCAGAACCAGAGAAGGTACCAGGGCAAAGTATTGGCACCTTGTCCTCAACTCTCTCTTTTTAAGATATTTTACTTATTGCATTTTGGTGAAAGAGAGAGAGAGAGGTCAAATGATTGAGACTAGAGTGCTGATCATCTCTAGTTTATGATTGTGCTGGGGGTTGAACCTGGGACCTCAGAGCCTCAGGCATGAAAGCCTTGAGCTTAATCATTATGCTGTCCTCCCCCGCCACCTGAAATCATCTTTCACCAAGCACCAGAAGCTGCTACACGGCATGCCACTCAGCAATCAACTTCATGAAGGAAAACAGAAGGCATTTCATTCTGTTCATTTGTTCAGCCGCAATTGCTTGAAGGCCCTCCTTCTAAACCAGCCTGTGCAAAGGCAGATTGCCTTCCTGAGGACAGACAGACGCATCCATTCAGGCCCATGCACATCTTCTTGTCCTAATGAATGGATACTGAATACAAAGCCACCTCTGCCAGTAGTCATATAGACAGATCCCAAAAGAGGTCTGGAGAAATTGAGAGGAACCAGATCTCAGCCAGCTAGCAGATCAGAAAGAATGTTTCCTGGTGACATTGGCTGGATCTGCTGGCCAAGGGGGATCGAAAGCCAAGGGCAACTACAGGGGTGCTTTTAGGGAGATGGTTTCTCAGGCAGGATAATTCCCAGAACAAATCACCTCCTGCAAACATCTAAACAGGCTGATTTTAAACCACTTCTTGTTTTATCAGTGACGACCATGAAACTAAAAGAGAACCAAAACCAAGAACAAGAAAACATGAATCCTTGAGTGTTCAATGAATACCAGAGGTGATTTTTTTCCATTTAAAAGCACTTCCCAATATTAGTCAATAAGACTATCAAGAGCTTCAATATAGTGGAATATTCTTTGGTCAAAAAAAGATGGCTGTTATCTTTTAACAGATGTATCTTGAAAACATTACGCTAAGTGAATAAAGCAAGTCACAAACAGTCTGTCATAGTGGCATAAATAAACCCACGGCTGACGATGCTGGAGGTGGAGAAAACTGGACAGTGACCTACCTCTAAGGGGTATATATTTTTGTTTCTTTTATTTGTTTGTTGGCATTAAATCTAGACATCAGTATTGGTTCTTCTTCTAGCGTTTGCCCTTCTTCCATAGCCAGTCAACAGCGTCAGGTTGAGCCTGATGTAAAGTTTTGAGACCTCCTTTGAATCTGGAGAGGTGGCAGTCATTGACTATGTGGGTCATAGTCTGTCTGGAGCCGCAGGGGCAGTTCGGGTCGTCTCTGGCTCCCCAGCGATGGAACATAGCGGCGCACCGGCCATGGCCTGCTCAATAGCGATTGAGGAGGGCCCAATCATAACGTGCTAGATCAGAGCCGGGTTGACGCTTGCAGGGGTCTGTGATGAGGTGTTTGTTTTTTACCTCAGCTGACTGCCAACTCTGTTTCCAAGAGTCTGGAACACAGAAGTTCAGTGTAGGCGTAGGGGACCAGATTGGGTGACGAGACGTCAAGCGTTGGACAGGGTGGGCGAAGATATCCGCGTATATTGGCAGGTCCGGTCAAACGAAGACGTGGGAAATGAACTTAGATGATGCCGCATCCCGACGAATATCTGGTGGGGCAATGTTGCTAAGAACTGGCAGCCATGGAACTGGGGTGGAACGGATGGTTCCAGAAATTATCCTCATGGAGGAATATAATTTGGAATCGACCAAGTGGACATGGGGGCTACGGAACCATACTGGGGCACAGTATTCTTCAGTGGAATAGCATAATGCCAGAGATGATGATCGTAGTGTGGAAGCGCTCCTGCCCCATGAGGAGCTGGCCAGTCTTGCAATGATGTTATTCCTCACGCCCACCTTTGCTGCAGTTTTTATGAGATGTTCGTGAAATGACAGAGTGCGATCGAGAGTAATGCCAAGATAAACTGGCTGGGCTTCATGCCGGATTCTCGTATCGCCAAGCTGCACATTAAGCTCACGCGAGGCCGAGGCATGGTGTAGATGGAAAACAGATGATACTGTTTTTGCAGTATTGGTGATGTTGCATCACTCCAAACATGCTAAAACTATTTACTTTTATATGTCAAAGAGGCAAGCTACAGCCAGGCAGTGGAACACTCAGTTAACTGCACATATCACCATGCAAAAGAACCTGGTTCCAGTCTCCTGTCCCCATCTAAAGGGGGGAAATGATTCCCTAGTAGTGAAGTAGGTCTGCAGGAATCCCTCTCTCTCTCTCTCTCTCTCCAGACAAATCATTTTTTGAAAAAAGCATAGGTAGGGGGTCTGCGTTTAACTAGACTGCGTTGCACCTAGTTAAACACACATAGGACCCTAGCAAGTACCAAGGTTCACACCCCGCTCTCTACCTGCAAAGAAGATGCTTCACGGGGTCTTCAGGTGTCTATCTTTCTCTCACTCTCTTTAACGCCCCTTCCTTTCTCAATATCTTTATTTATCAAAAAAAAAAAGGAAGGAGGAAAGAGAGAAAGAAAGAAAGAAAGAAAGAAAGAAAGAAAGAAAGAAAGAAAGAAAGAAAGAAAGAGAAATGGCCACTGGGAGCAGTGGAGTCACATTACTGGCACCAAGCCCCCAGTGATAACCCCAGAAGGAAAAAGAAGAATAAAAAATGATCCAAAAGAATATAAAGAAGTAAATATTAAACAAAGAAAATGATCCCGAAGTCAGAAGACATTGACTCTTAGGACAAAACAGCTAAGCAAAGACAAAAGGGAGTTCGCTTGGTGATGTCAAAAGTTTCATTTTACCAAGCAGTTCCAGTTATTCTTAATGTACCCAATATTCTGAAAATACTTGAAGCAAATGTCGCAGTAACTACAGAGAAAAAAAGACTAGCTACTATATTAATGAGGAAAAAAATCAATTTTTTGTTGTCATTGCTCCAAGCTTTTTTCCAGATAGAAAGACATAAAGATGGAGGGGCAGACGGTGGGGGGAAAGACACCATGGCACAAAGTTCTCTTTTGAGTGTGGGTACCAGGCTTAAGCCTGGATCCTTCACATGGCAATGCAGATACAAAATCTATGTGGACTCCTTTGCCAATCCAGAGTTAATTTAGCAATCTTGATAACCGTCCAAGTTGGAGGGAAAAAAAAAAATCCTTAAGGCTACCAATTTAAATCAAGGTATTAACTGCATAACCTAAAGGGTAGTTATAGAACATTCCACCTGATAATTAAAGACAACGAAAGCCCTTTCAACCAAAATCATCAAGACATTGGATCAGAAAGAAAATCTCAACAAGTTTCAAAGACTGTTCTCTGAACATAGAGGAAGTAGTTTAAAAAAAAATCAGCTAAGATGCAAATAGGAAAAGACTCCTGTGTGTGTGTGTATGTGTGTGGAAATTTCAAAATAGACTTCATCACTCAGAAAACAAAGACAAAATCATATTAGGAATTAGAAAAGATCTAGCAGTAAACAATGACGCTATGTAACAATTGCCTGTACTGCAGAATATAATTAACACAGTACTGATACTGCAACTATAACCTCAGATGCTCATTTGCAAAAGAAAAAGTCTGAAATATTGAGCCAAGTGTCTGCCTTCGGAAGTTCAACAACAGAGAGCAGTAAATTAAACTCAAAGACAGTAGGATGGAGCAATAATAAAGATAAGAGAATGCATTAATAAACTAGAAAGCTCACACACAAAAGCTAAAAGTTGATTCTTTGCATAAAAAATGTAATAAAATTAACAAACCTCTAGCAAGATGGATCAAGATGAAAGGTAGAGAACATATGAATAAACACTATGAAGACTAAAGGGGGGGTGCCTAATTACAGATGCCAAAAACACTAATATGATAAGAAGACATTACAAAGCACTTTGTGCCAATCAATAGGATGACTTAAAAAAAAGTAAATAAATAACTCCAACTCACCAAATTCATCAAACACTTTGAAGTGAACAAAAAAGAACATTCCAAGTAGAGAGCATGTCATGAGGGAAAAGTAGAGGGAAGGGAAGTGATGCTGGCATTTTCTGGTTGGGCTTACTTACTTGTCCTCCACACTTTTACTGGTAAACAATGTGTGCATTGCATTCAGAGCAGGCATTATGTCAGCATGTTGGTATGGATAGTAGCGTTAAAGAGTGGTACACTTGTTTGAGGGCATGTGTTCCAATGTACAAGGACATTGGTTCAAGCCTTCGGTTGAACATGTACCAAAGTAATGCTCTGGTTCTCTTTCTCCTGTCTCCTGTCTCTCTCATTAATAAGTATATATATATATATTTTTTTTAATTGCTGATGCCAGAACCAGGCTTTTGTATTAAAATATGCATCAGGGTAAGGCTGAAGAACTAGGGAATGAGGTTGAGTACCCTACATGGAATATAAGGATTTGGACTGGACTCTGGATTAGAACACACTGATATTTCAAAGTAAGAGTACACAGTGAGCAGGGTTGAAGACTTATGAGCTAATACAGACATACACACAAGTGATGAATGGATTTGGGGAAGCTGAAAGATGAGGCGTCAGTATTGGTAGATGGTTCAGTCATCAAGACAAAATAGAATACTGCCTTAGCCAAAGG